>NC_048298.1:317601796-317806666 GCF_013100865.1 Trachemys scripta elegans | reverse complement strand
AGTATCAGGGGGTAGCCGTGTTAGTCTGTATCTACAAAAACAACAAAGAGTCTGGTGGCACCTTAAAGACTAACAGATTTATTTGGGCATAAGCTTTCGTGAGTAAAAACCTCACTTCTTCGGTTGCATCCGAAGAAGTGAGGTTTTTACTCACGAAAGCTTATGCCCAAATAAATCTGTTAGTCTTTAAGGTGCCACCAGACTCTTTGTTGTTTTTGTAGATACAGACTAACACGGCTACCCCCTGATACTTGAAATTAACCATGAGTTTGCAATGTGACTTGGTTCTGGGACACATCCTCCAAAGGCACCTTGTCATGGAGCTAGGAGGCACTGATCCCTGGCTATATCGATACTGTGTGATCGCACCTAGAATAGGAGCTAGGAACTTTTGGACCAGACAGACGCTGATGAACCAAAGAGACTTTTGAGAGGAGCAACGAAAACACCCTGGTGGCTCAATCCTTGGCCCCGGGTCTGGCTGCCCTAAAGGAGAATAAGGACACAGGCTTCCGTAGGTGGCACAAGGCCAGTGTAGCCAGCTCTACACCATCCGTTCGGCCCTCCTCCCTATAGGGAACGTGCTGGGGCCGAATACATAGCACTCCACCAGATCCTTAGCCCCTCAGACTGCAGACAGCATCACTCAGAGCAGCCCTGAGGTGGTTTTAAATGATGCTGGGGGCTGTTTCTGTCCCTGTCCGGCCCAGGATTAGGGGAGTGGAAAAGTGGCTGAGATCCACCTTCCCTCCACCCCCTCCCAACTTCCTCTTGGCACAACAGAAGCCTCAGCCCAGGGGCAGGAGGGATTGATTTATGAGGAGAACTCTGCATAGTTTGGCTCTGAAACAACCGGGGGGGGGGAGAGGGCCTGCCTGATAACGAGCTGCAAATATTGAAGGGTGCAAAAAGCAAGCAGGAAAGCAACTTATTTTCCAACGTTTCTCAGCACTCCCCTGCTCTCCATCTGGGCACGCCCCTGAGGTGCCACAATAGGAGCTGAGCTCTTTCGAAAATCCAGTCCCAATTTTGGGTGCTGGGCCCTTTTAAAAATCTGGCCCTTAGGCTGCTGCAAGCGGGTGTAACCAGGAATCACGCATGCAATGAAGAGAGGGGAACGCTAGGTTGAATATCAGGAAACATGTGCTGTGGAACAGGGGTTAAGGGGAGGTTCCTGCGGTTGGAACTTTTAAGCTAAATTGAATGAAGCACAAGCAAAGGTCCTGCAGGGTTCAATCCTTCATTGGGAAGGAGAAGGGCTGGATGAACTAACAGGTCTTTTCCTCCTCAGCCTGATTCTGTGATTTGCAGTGCGGGTTCCCTCGCCAGCACAACGAGCATTACAGAAAAGGAGCATCTGAGCCCAAATCCATAATCCCCCAAGAACTCTCACCTATTCAAAACAACTGCGAAGGCGGAAGAATTCTATGAGCAGATGTAGCCTGCCCCCTAGTCCCATCTGTTCACATCAGAAAACCACCACGCAATCTGGCACAGATAGCAATCTCTGCTCAAGACAGACCCCGGACTGGAATAGCTGGATTGTTGCAGGTCAGGATTGCAGAGCTGCGTGGAACGCTTACACAGCATCTGCCAGTACGACGGCTGGCTAAAGTCAGAGCTATCACGCCCTAAATAGCTAGCAGAGTCTTGGGAAAATAAAGAACCTGTGTGAGATAAGTTTCTGCCTGCCAAGTCTCCCTGCTGAAGGAGGAGCATTAGGGACATATCTCCCACTCCCCAGCAAGCCATTTTCTCCTCTCGATTCCTTCTCCTCCACGAGCTCTCCCCTCTGCAGCAGAGTCACTACAGGGCTGGGTCAGCAGCAAAACGACACACCTACCAAGTGGAATTGACTGGCTTTGGGAATAGGAAGCAACGGATCAATTTCCTGGTTGGCCACAGACTTCTTATGTCAGCCTGGGCAAACTACTGTGTGCTTCAGTTCCCCATCTGTAAAATGGGGCTGGTGGCACTTCCCAGGGGTGTGGTGAGGACAAACACATTACCCATTATGAGGTGCTCAGATACTGCAGTGTTGGGGGCCATGTACCTAGGCAGCTATCTAGCCTCTAAGATATCAGTCGAACTAGCCTGTCAGCCAGCTCTCCCTATACATGGGGGGAAGCCTAAGAATAGCAACACCTCACCATGCCTTTCCTTTCCTGTACAAACTCAAGGTGCAGCATTAATTATTAAAAATATACCTGGCAATCTTTGGGGACAACCTGGCAATACAGAGATGATCAAGTGGCCTCCCCGCCCTAGCAAAGTAACTCCATTCAGATTATTTCTGAGATCACAAACTATTAATGGGTGCTCCCCATGCTTTTCTATTGATCGCTGACGTCAAAACCTACCAGCGATGTTTTATTTTGAAACGTCTTTCTTTTTCTTAATGGGTTTTCTTGTGCCGGTGTTTGCGGAGTGCTTACTACCCTCTGGGAAGGATAAACATCAGGGATTATTTTAGGCCTGTATGACCTTGCTGAACAGTAACATGACTCCTCCATGCAGCATTGAGCGCAGACTTGGCAGACTCAGGCTGTAAGGAAGTCTTCTATTGTGCAGACTTGCTTAGCCTGTGAAGCTAAGAGTGCAGCTTACATGCACCAAGCTGTTACAAGGCTTTAAAGAAAGTATCTGACTCATTTTTAGAAAATCAAACAGGATCACAGACGGAAGTAATAACTGGCCTTAGAGGGATATTGCTGAAATTTTACAATCCTGTGCTTGATCCACACTTACGATTAAAGAGAAAGAAGATAGTAAATGACTTCTTTGATGATGGAAAACAAGACATTGTGTGCAGCTTAAACCAGCATTCAATTTATGACTGATTTTTCTAAATCTTTATAAAACAACCCAGTGCAACATCTGAGGCGATGTTCTCTTTTAAACTAACAAAGCCACATTTCACATTCCTGACTGTGTGTCTTGGTCGGCCAACAGCAGATTCTCTTCCCCTAACAAAATGATTTGTTGCAATAGAGACTGGGATAAGTCACAACAGCTGTAAATCTGAATTCTGCTTCTATACATAGGCCTTCTGCACCTGCAAGTGAACTTTCTGCTTGGTGGCTGAAACAAACAACCCCGGCAATAAACGGATTTATTAGCTGTAACATGTTGGAACTACTGCGGGGCCCTTGAAACATGTATGGATGGAGTTACGAACTACTGAAGATTCACTCAGATAGTAATCTGCACAGTGTAATATAATTATTTTCACGCTGTTTCCACAGAGCTTGTTGTTCTTTTAAATCTCTTCTTTGATTTAAAAAAACAGCAACAACAAATGCTCAGCTGAACGAAGCCCTGTGGCCCTGATTCGGCAAAGCACCCCTACTCAGGAAGCACATGCGTGGCTTTAAGCACATTTGTAGATCCCACTGGAGTCAATGGAACTGAAATGCTTTCCTAAACTGGGAGCTGTATTAAGACAGTATAAGGCAGGAGGGGCCTGAACGCTTGTCCATGGAATGTAATGGGAGTGTGGGTCTCTGCATTGACTTCACTGGTGTTGCATCAGGCCCTAAGGCATGCTGGTCTACATGTATAGCTAAACAGCTAGGACAAAGTCCTACCCTCTGGGGATATAATACAGAGGGGCACCAGAGGACGTAGGAGACTCCACAAGGTCCACTTTACAGAGGTTCCTTTGGTTTCTCTTCTTAGGGAAGGTGGGGGGTGGGTTTAAGATGCCGTTGAGCAGCAGGGGATAAGGCCTCCAAACTCCGCAGCTTCTAGAGACGTATGGGAGAACAGAAGCTGCAGTACTGCTGCTATGGTGCAGATTGTCACTGGATACTCTGCCTGGGCTCAGGGAAACCTCCCGCCCTCTTCGGGGAGTGCAGAAATGAAGTAGGATTTCACGGTGCTTACAGCAACTAAGGTTAGCAGTTTGGCGGACCACAAGGCTCAACAGGGAGTATGCTAGAGAGCCTACATGCTGTTGCGGATTGTGGGGGAGTTAGGGCCCTGCACCCCTCTTCCCGAGATTCACTGCGACTCTCAACCAGCCAGTAAAGCAGAAGGTTTATTTAAGGACAGGAACACAGTCTCAAGCAGAGCGTGTAGGTACGACCAGACCCCCTCAATTAGGTCCCTCTGGGAGGTTCAGGGAGCTTAGACCCCAGCTTGGGGTTCCCTGCGTTGCACCACCCAGCCCAAACTGAAACTAAACCCAGAACTCCTCCTGCTGCTCCTCCCTTCCTGCTCCCCCCCAGCTCCTCCTCTCCTTTGTTCAGTCTCCCGGGCAGAAGGTGTTAATTCTCCCCACCCCCGTTTCTGGCTCAGGTTACAGCTCAGGTAGCTTCCTTCAAGGGAAGTCCCACATCCCCACTGCAACCCCCCTGCAACATTCCCAGGTCAAATCTGCCCTGCTCCCTGCTCCGTCACACATGCCCACTGCTTGATCCACACAGCCCAATGGGTAACGTCAACTCTAGCAAAAAGAATCAAGGCCAGGCTGGGTATGTTAACTAACCTCCTCCAAACCATGACTTTTCTCCTAGCATGGCTGCATTACAGTAACTTCTACCTCGACTGGGCAGGCCAAAGTGTGTTTTGAGGGAGCCATTACACACTCTGACCTACTCAATCAAGGCAAAAGGCGTCACAATGAATCCACACTAGGGAAAAGGTTGTGGTTAGTTTGAGGTTAGTTAATTCCCCAATTCAATCCCAGCCCATTGTTCTAGGGTAGACAAGCCCAATGTGAGTTTCCACAGAGTCAGGGAAGGAGGGAGCATGGAGTGCCGACCCCTAACACAGGTCTGTTGGATTTCATTCCCCGATGCTTATAGAAGAATATGTAAGCCTCTGAGACCATCGTTTGGGGCTGGGAAGTCATATAAACCATTGCAGTTTGCCCTGATGTTGTTTCTTTCCTTGGCTGGACGTGATCCACTAGCTGCTCTGTATATGCTAAGACCATTTTCCCATGGGGAAGAAAAACAAACCAGGAACTCCGGAAGCTGACGTCCTGACTATCTCTGACACCACAGTCTGTGTTACTACAGAAAGCTACTCTTACTGCCTATACCAGCTCTTCCTGCAGAACTCTTGGCAGACCAGGGTAATGGAAGGAAGATGAAGAATGAAAAGGAAACGTGAAGGTTACGAAGAATGAGATGTGCAAGCACTACCCAGGAGAATGTGCACTGACAACACCCGGGTTGATTTGGAGGTTAGTGCCTTTGATTTAAAAACTGTGTATTTGGATGGTTTTACTCTGTACTCAGTAGCAACATTCTCTTTGGAAGCCAGTGGCAGAGTTGTGCCCCCTAATGCCAGTAGTCTATTTGGCCTATCAGCTAGTAAAAACATCCCCCTCCTTTCAAGGAACATCATTCCCTTTAATCCCGAAGTTATCTACATTCCATACATATCTGGTGTCTATTGTTGAACATTATCAGGCCAAATTTTCTGCTGGTATAAATGAGAGCACCTCCACTGAACTCAGTGGAGCATCCTCAATTTGGCCCATCTACATGAGAAATAAAGACTCAGGAAACTGAGGTTATAGAAAGGGTGATTTACCCTAAAAGAATGACTCACAGGGCAGTTTCAGTTTCCTGAGTGAACACGTTTCTTATGACCCTCATTTTTGCTCTTTGTCACAGACTGCATCCCAGACTTGGCAGTCTGAGAGGTATGATTACAAATATTGAAGTTCTCATTAAGTTGGAGAGTCCCTGAATGGGCAGCGACTCCAACTCTGGCTGGAGGACTTGACTATGTGTTCCAAAATGTTAACACCACAAAAGAGCTGATATTAAAAGAAAAGGGAAATAAGGAATATATAAAAACAGTTACAACAGCTCATAAACTTTAAAGCAAAACTCACAGATTCTTTGGGGCAGATCCTCAGCTAGAATAAACAGTCATAGTTCCACTGAAGTCAATAGAGATATGACATTTACATCAGCTGAGGGTCTGCGGCTTTATGTTTTTTTATCCACTTCAAGGTTTCTCTACCTTTGATTTCTCCCTCTCTCTCTCCCTCACACACACACACACACACACACACACACACACACACACACACACACACACACACACACACAAATATTTCAACAACTGTATACTTCTCTGGAAAACTCAGACACTGAAATATTTGGAAACTTGTTTTTTAACTAAGCCAAATATATCTTGCTAAGTACAGCAAAGCACACAGTTTTAGGACCTTGTCCAGCTCCCAGTAAGTCAGCAGGTTTCGTTATTGCCTTCAGTGTCTGCAGTGCCTGGACCCAAACTTTTCGGTGAAAACCATGGGTCAGATAGATAATCACCAAGGCTCCTCTGAAGCCAATGGTCCTCATGGGTTCGGTCACATCATGACAGAAGGGTTTGCAGGATGCACTCTATGAGTGAAATCCTGGCTTGATTGAAGTTAACGGAAGTTTTGCTATTGACTTCAATAGAGCCAGATTTTCATCCTATATGCTTATACCAAATTCTAAACAAAAGTCACTCAGAAATGGTTTCCTTCAAAAGCTTAGATCAGAATTTGTTTAGAAAAATGGACGTTTGCAAGTTAATACCCATATTTTTATTAGTACTTTTAAATCATCAACCCCTGAGATGTGCATTTTAAAATATAATTCCTAGGTGCATCTTTTTCAGCACTGTTTGGAACAAAACAGAAAAAAAGAAGAAGCAGTATTTAACTGGATCAAATGGATCTTCAGAGCCCCAAGATGCATTCACAAAATACCCACACACCTACACGAAAACAGGGCCCAGCAGATCACGTTAAAGGAATGCAGTCAGCATAAAAGTCTTGTATTTAAAAAAATGCGGTGTGAATAATTCTTGGATAGATTTTTTAAAACCTAGGCCCAGATCCTGCAGAGACTTATGTAGGCACTTAACTTAGGAGGCAGTGTTCTAAGTGGATAATCCACTGGCCTGGCACTCTGGAGTCTTAGGTTCTATTCCACGGATGTGCTGGGTGACCTTGGGCAAATCACTTTGCTGCTTTTTGCCGCAGTTTCCCCTTATGTAAAAAGGGAATAATGATACTGACCTCCTTTGTAAAGCACTTTGAGATGTGCTGATGAAAAAGCATCATATCAGAACTAGGAATTATTAACTTTACACACCATGAGTAATAGGACTACTCACAGCGTGTAAAGTTAAGCATGTGCATAGGCCTTTGCAGGATCAGAACATTCATTTACATTGCACTATTTACCCTTCTTATTTACTTTTTGCACTTCATTCAGCTGAAATAATGAAAACAGTCTAGTCTCTTTCCACTTTTGTTTCTGGAATAGATCAAAGGCTTTAATGGACTCAGGCTCGGCAGAACTTTAAGAGCTCCTTTCTGTGCAGATACAGGCAATTAAACAGTTCTGGTGGCTTCTAGGGGGGATTACTTGAGATCATATTGTTTTTACTGCTCAGAATCCAGTACTGACGAGTAAGTAGAACAGTTTTCCAAAGAAGATAACAGAATTTTTGTTTGCATCTCACATACTTATTGAAAGGCAGACTTAGTAAAGTGCACTCTCTCTTGCTCCCTCATTAAAGCAATCCTGTGCTTTCCCCCTCCTCCTTTGAATTGCTACACAGGGATATAGTTCGGCAGGGCTTGCTCACTCACACAGTTGTAATAAGTCAAAGCAGCTTGGCTTGCTGCCCAACAAAACACAAACTCCCCTGAAGTCTCCAGCTTTTCCATGGCAACATCACAGTCATCAACACAGCAAACAATCACTCCAGTCCATTCTGCTTCTCCCCTTGTAGCACAGAGAAGGGTATCATTGCACCCAGCTCCTGGACCTGTACTAATTATCATCCATGAAAGGAGAGAGAGTCTGAGATCAAGTTACCCTCTGCTCCCAGCTTTAAAAGAGATCAAAGGAAGGAACAGGCATAGAAATACTGAACACTTTTAGATGTACTTTTTCTTAAACAGACAAGACCGGTGCTGTATGCCCAGTGTATAACTGCTGAAAAAATGTATGCACAACTGTGTTCCTCAAGGTTGAGTGATTTATTTATGGCACCAGAACCCTGCTACAGTCTATGGTGTCTGAAGGCCTGATTCCTCTCTCACTTACCCACATGTGGCTCCACTGGGCCAGATTCTGACTTCAGTGGATTTACTCCAGACCTTGACAGTGCAACTGATACCTGCGTCTGACCGCCTGATTTCAGTACTACTACTCCTGATTTACACAGGTGTGAGAGCTTAAGCAGAACCAAAGAGCCTGGCTTGCCGCTGCCTTGCACCTGACGTGGTCATTTACACCTGTGCAAAGTGGGGTTAAAACGCCACTGGTCGCATTCTACATCCACTTTGCACAGGTACAAATGACTACACAAGCTGCAAGGCCATGGCAAATAAGGCCTAAAGGGAGCTCCAAATCTCATTTCCACTATAGCTCCTTTATACTGCTGGATTCCCTTTACATTCAGGCCTGTCTACACTACAGAGTTAGGGCGATGTAAGGCCGCTTATGGCTACACTACAGCCTTGCTCCCGCCGATGTCAGTGCCTTACTACACCGACATCATAACTCCACCCCCATGAGAGGTGTAGGGCTTATGTCGGTGTAGTTAGGGCGACACAGTCATGCAGACACTGCGTTACTAAGGCTACGTCTACACTAGCGCTTCTGTCGGTATAACTTACGTCGCTCAGGGGGGTGAAAAAAGCCGATCCTGAGCAACATGAGTTACGCATACGGAAGCGCCGGTGTGGACAGCGCTATGTCAACGGGAGAACGTCTCCCGCCCACAGAGCTACCGCCGCTCGTTTGGGGTAGTTTAATTATGAGCAGCTACATGGGAGATTTTACATCATCACCACTGCATTGGTACAGCTGTGCTGCCGTAAGCTGTCCGGTGTAGGCATGGCCTTACTGTTGGCTGTCCTTCTTGTTAATGTCACAGCTCTGTACTGGAGCTGTGAAATTGACAAGAAAGGCAGGTAGTCTCCCTGCAGTGAACCTCCTGCCTGGCTCACAGCTTTGGCTGTCACCCCGGGGCAGGTGTGGGCCTCCAGCTGTAGCCTGGCTGCCACCCGGGCTCTCTGCTGCCCACTGGGAGCCCTGCTGCCACCCATGCTCTCGGCTCCATGTTCCCCGCTTCAAGCTGGGCTACTGCCCAGGCTCCCAGCTCTAAGCCCAGCTGCTGTCTGGGAGTGGAGCTGGGAGCTCGGGCGACAGTCTGACTTGGAGGGGGGATCCAGGAGCTGGGACATGAAAAAATGTGTGGACATGAAAAAACGCAGTAATTACTGAGGTGGCTGTATGTCGACTTAAGTTTATAGTGTAGACATGCCCTCACTTCCAGGCCACTGTCAGAGCCGTACCAAAGGGCCTTAGATCTGGTCCACATTAGCAATGTTATACCATTTTGGCTATGTGGTTTAGGGAGTGATTTTTTGTAGATATTGCCAGACCAGTATAAATCCTAAAGTGCATGCACTTATACCAGGATAAGCACTTTTACACTGAGAGTGTGGTCTCGGCGGGGTTTGCTAGTTTCATTATCCTGGCATAGTTAAAGCAGCTCAACTTTCTAGAATAGACAAGCCCTTCGTGTAAATGAGAATCAGCCCCGTCGTTTTTTCTAAACCACTATAATCAGGTAAACACTTTTCCAGAAAGAAGTACCTTTGGGCTCTTAGTCTTACACCAAGACCACTTTGCATTTCTCTGGCCATGTAAAGGGGCCTTAAAGTAGGAAATTACACTGACCCCCATATTAAGGGTGCATTACAGCCCAACAGCTGAGTAAAGCACGCTTATTGTACATGAGAATCAGGCTGAAGTTTCTCATACCCCCAAATGAATTTGGGGGGGCTAAGTTTGGTAAAATTCCATTGGACTCCTTTGGAGTCATCTCCCTGTGCAAGTGGGTGGATTTCATGCTTCACAAAACTGTCTCACTTCTTTCATTGTGTTTGGAAAATGGCTTCATTGTTACAAGTTCAAGCTCTGGCTCCGATCTGGTGTTAAACTTGGTGGGTCTGATTCTTATTTACATGGTCCCTTTACACTGTTCTGGCTCCATTGGAGGCATTGGAGTGGGTGTACATTACTCGTACCAGAACAGTGTTAAAGGGGTTTTAGTGAGAATCAGGTCTGGTTTTCTTAAACAATGGACCTAATTCTCATTCCCATTAAGGCTGCTTGACACCATTCCAGCACCATAATGGGGCCTTAAAGTGGATGTAAAGTTGTTTTATACCCACTTCAAGCTGCCTTTACAGGCCCAATATCTGCTGGGCTAAGGCTGACAAAAGGAGCTGAGAATAAATAAATTATACCCAAATGAAAACAGTGTTCTATGAATTAGCTAAATTACAGTGACACCCACTTTGAGGTGCATTTTAAAAAAGCCCTGTTACTCCAACATAATGACAAGCCCCAAATGCGGATCACATCCCCACCTGCTTCATCCTCTAGTACTACCACCAAACCGTTCACACACATCACAGCACTGACCCGAAACCATTTCTTAAGTACGTTAAAAAAAAAAACAAATAAGCTAATATAGTGCTGGTGAAAGGTGTTAAAAATCAAAGCTTTGAGATTCAGCCCCTCACATTAGCTCCAATACAAGTGCAGTCTGGGCAGCAGCCATCCAAGCATCCACACTGCCCAACCAATGTACTTCAACACCAACCTGGAGGGACGATTCAATAGCCAGGAGGCACGTCTACCCACCACCTGGCCTCGCTGCTGACACTGCCAGAAAGGATGCCAGTAAGTAGCAGTTTTTGTCTTTTTTTAATACAGACTTTTGTCCAGAAAGAATTGAAGGGAGACCACTGATATATTTCACATAGGCAACTGAACAGCTGTCAGATGCTAATATCCCGTGGCCGGGACCTTATGTTAGATTCTAACTAGCAACCTCGAGTGAAAGACAGAATCCCCCTTACTCCTTTATTAATCACCAGAGGGATCAAGTCACCCATGTGAGTCAGATTCTGTCACCCTTACTACAAATGGAGCCCACTGGCCAGTGTGTGTCATGCAGACTCTTCTGTGCCTGAGCCCCAGAGGATATGACTCTTACAGCTCTTACTCTAAAAAGTTGTCTCTTTAGCTTAAGCTGCAGGGGCTTGTGATTTAATCCCTGTTGCCTTTCAAGTACTTGCATACTAAGGTAAAATGAACATGAGGAAGGGCGGCAGAGTTGGGGGGGTTTCAGTGTGTGTGTATATATATATATATATATTACACAGTGGTGCAGTGCTGACTTCAGGCCTGAGTAATAATAGCAAAGTAAAAGTCTGACTCCTCCAAGAAAATTCTTTCCTAGTATTATATACAGCCAGTTTCAGGATTCAAAACAAAATTTCATTTAGATACTTAGGGCGTGATCCGGCTCCCATTTAACTCCACGATGAAATTCCCACTGACTCTAGCAGCCTCCAACACGATCACCACAACTGTGTTTTGAGTTACCTTATAAGGGATAACATTCACCAACTTGGACGTAATAAGGATGTAATTCCACCAAGGGATTCCAGTGACATCATAACCCAGGAGAGAGCAAAGATCAAATGGTTTATTAACCTGAGATGGAATTTCAGCCTTCTTTCCATAGGCACAGGTAGAATGTGATTCTCCTCTCACACTGATGTAAATCAAGAGTCAATTGGGGTTACACATGTGTAAATCTGGGGAGAGGCTAATCAGACCCTGCATCCGCATCCACTGCTTACCCAGAAACAGCCCTGCTGGAGATGGTCAGAATTTCAGGCGCTCTTGCACACTCCAGTACGAGGAGGCTGGTGATGCCTGCCCACTCCGTGGTTGCACTGGGGGAAGAGCTCCTTACCATTCTTCCAGCATTGCTACACAGGAAGAGGAACAATTTAACCCAGGATAGGGAAATAAATTAGGAATTCTTAATCCCACCTTCCTGCTTTACGGTGCCATCTCTTCCCACTCCAGAAACAAAATCGAGGCTTACATTTTCCAAGATGCTTTGGGGACGTAGATGCTCAGTTCCCATTAACTGAAGATCTCGGCCCCATTTTTCACTTTTATGTATTTCTATCTTCTGCCCCTCTCACTTTGTGGGTGTTGGTATTTAACAGTATTTACTGTTAGATTATTATCTTTAGATAAATTGAAGGGTGGATTCATCAGCCAGGGCAGTCCAATAAAACCTAAATGCCCAAGTTTTGTTCCAGGTCCCTTTCCTCAGGGTGTGCTTTATTAAATAAACAGAAGCTGCAAAAGGCTCAAACTTAGGCTTTGTCTACAATAGTACTTTTGTTGGCAAAACTTTTGTTGATCAGGGGGTGTGAAAACACACACACACACACACACCCTGACCGACACAAGTTTCACTGACAAAAACGCCAGTGTGGACAGTACTATGTCGGTGGGAGACACTCTCCCGCCAACGTAGCTACCGCTGCTCATTGGGCGTAGTTTAATTATGCCGGCAGGAGAGCTCTCTCCCACTGGCATAGAGCAGCTGAAGAGGTACAGCTATGCTGCTGTAAGGTCCACATTGTACACATGGCCTCAGTGACAGAGACCTTACCTGTAAAATGGGAAGGTAGAAGATACCTCCTGCGACAACATTCCTGCCCCTGCCTAACAGGCAACAAACCCTGTATCTGGCTGTAGGTCATGTTTATTCCTAATCATGTGCTCAGAGACTACAGTTCCCAGTTTTAAAGGGCCAGAACAGGTGCTCTGGGATGCGCACACGCACCCAAAGTCCAGCAGTCTGTCACACTCTAGTTTTTGAACCCTTTAGCCATATAAATATTGTGCATCTCTCACTATTTTAATAATTTTATAAACTTCTGCTTAAGGGATAACATCAAGTCCTTTGGACTCGATATTTATACCTTGTAAAAGGAATGAATTAGAAGGTTTTCATGATTTAAAAAACATTAACATAAGTGAAAACAGGTTTGGGATTATTTTTTTTTTTTTTTGAAGATGTCAGGGTTGTTTCAACCAGACATCTGCAGAGAACCAGAAAGTGAACCTGACTAGAAATAAAAGTGAACCTGACTATAGCCCATTTCCATTGCCCAAACTGAGTGAAATCCAGACAGTGCAGAAACAGTATGAATGGGGGGAAAACATCTCATTAATATTATACTAATTTGAATAATCAGATATATTATAAGTAACACAGCAAAAGCACTTTTTTTTTTTTTTGCTTTTTTCAATGTGATTTTTTTCTAAATGGCAGGAATATTATTAAGTCATTTGAAACCACTCAACAATTGGCACATCAGCTACATCATCTCACGGTCTCTTCTTTTTAATGGAGTTAAGTGCAAGTCTGTGATCCCAGCAACCAATCTGTGCAGGCAATCCCTTACCACTGCCGAGTCTGGGGGAAGTCAGTGGGACTCCACAAGGATTTGCATGTGGAACACTTTGCAGGGTCATGGTCCAAGACTTTTAACTTGTCATTGAGATTATGAACCTCAGGTCTCATTTCTGTGTCTCTACGCTACGTTTCTACCAAGGCACTAATATCATTCCTGTCATTCCTGGATAACAAGGTAATAAATGCATTAGAAATGCTGATACTTTAGATAAGATAAAATAGATTACAGAGTGGAATCGCTTCACCAGTTTTGAATGGAAGCCTAACATATGCCTTATACAGCAACAGTATAATCTCTTTAGTTTTGTATTCTAGACCACTGCTAATATAACCTTGTACCTAGATTGCCTATTCTATCACTGCTGTGCACCGGGCTGGATTATATCAATGATTTTTCTGGCAGTAATCCTATATATTATTTTTCTGATCAGTGTGCTGTCCCATTTGGAACGTATTCTCTAACGTGACTTCTTGCTCCCAGTGTAATTGTTATTCTTACTTTGCATATGTTTAATATTTTGTATAAGCATCTTAAACCTTGGACAGACTCTTTTCAAAACAAAAGTAAAACGAATAATGAACTAACGGTGCAGTTATCTACAGTGCATTTACGACTTACTGCAGTGTTGCCAAGCCCCAGCATTCAAAAATCATGAGTCGGGCCCCCCAAAATCATGAGATTGGATTAAAAATCAGGAATTTGGGGTTTTTTCAAATACATTTTGGGTTCATTTTGTCTTCTGGTCTCTAAGCCTCTAGGGTGCACTCAGGTCTCATTTTCAAGCTTTCCTCCATAACCATAAAGGATAGAAATTTATTTTTTCTTAAATAAAGCTGAGATTGTCTCATAATCACATGAATCCAGGCAGTACAATGAATTCTTAAGACTATGGACTCATTTCTGCTCTCAGTTATATGGGTGTATCACCATTGGGACATAGGCCCTTCTCTGTCTTTATTCAGATTACAATGGAAATTAGGAGCCTAAATACCTTTGAGGATCTGGCCCTAAGTGCCTAAGTCACTTTTGAAAATGGGACATCACCTCCCAAGTCACTTAGATACTTGAAATATTACCCATTGTCTTCAAACTGAGATGAGAACAGCTCACTCCTTTCCTTCTTTAGTCGGACAGTCCTCAGGGCCTGATGCATTTTCTTCTGCATCATTGTCTGTGGTACTTGATCAATGAGTGGATGCATCATATTAATCAAAGGCACTTGTGATCAGACATGCTCAGCCAGGCATCTCCTGACTATTTTATTTGCCTACATCTCACAAACTGACAGGGTCATAGACATTGCACTGAATTTGCAAGAACATTTTAATTCTCAACCTTAATGTGTCTTCATTTATTTTTAATTTGCCAAGATAATCCGCACATTGACATGAATGTGAAACACAGTTTCTTCTCAGATGCAGAACTGTGACAATGGCAGGTTGGTTGGGTTTTTTTCAAACCCTGGACAGTTTGGGGCAATGAGACTATTTCACTTGCTTAAAGTCTGATATATCCTTAAGAACCTTGATGAACCAGGACCATAAAACCAGATTCTCAGAAATTAGGCCCTGATTCAGCAAAGCATGTGCTATGAGAAAAGCTGCGAGAAAAGCATTTAAGCATGTGCTTTAAGTGTTTTCCTGGATGCAAGACTTTCCTGGATGCAAGACAGTCATGTGTGTGCTTCAATGTTATGTGGTTAAACTCCAGCCATATAAAATCCACAATCTTAGTGTATATTAATATAGTTTTTTGCCCTGAATTTCTTATAACAATGAAAAAATAACACTCCTGAACTAGTCCCACAGAAACATTTAGCAAAAGGGAAGGAGTGCACATACTATCATTAAACAATCAGTTGAAAGAGAGAGAGAGAGAGAGAGAGAGAGGAAATAGGACACAGAAAGGGAAATGTTAAATGGCCAGGGTGAGAATGGGGAGACATTGTTATAGAAGAAACATTAGGAGAGATGAGGAGAACATGTGGAAACCATGTGTTCAGCAAGTCTGTGTTAGTCTGTCTCTAGCTCAGAAGAAAAACAACATTACAAGGTAGTGTCAGGAGCATGAAAGGAGGGAAGGCAGGGGGAGACTCCAGGTGAAAGGGGAGTGAATGTGGATAAAGAAGGATAGCTAAGGAGCGGGGGGCAGAGGAGCAGTCAACCACTAGGGACCGATTTGAGGGTGGTTTTTGGTGGGGGACTTTCTGAGATCCAGGTACATACAGTACATCCTGGGAGTAATATACATTACAGCAACGTTATGGAGTATTTCTGTAAATAGGCCTTTAGATACATGGGTTATCCAAATGCATATTTATGAACTATGGGCCAAACAGAATAAATAAACGTCCAATATAGAGAGTTTTCAGAAGGGATGTTATTGACTTCACATGCCGTCATGGCATTAATGAAGTGACTAGAATTTTTCAGGTATAGTAAATACGACTGTTCGAGGATTTTTATATGTGTGTATATATAGAAAATTTGTAAAGTACATGCTGTTTACCCAACAGACTGGGTTAACTTCCTCTGAGCTATTCTGGTCTACCCTGCAAATATGTGTGTTAAAAGTCCTTATGAAAAGTAGTTACTGTGTATGTACAAAATACACTTTTCAAAGCTAAATACCTCCGGTTACAACATTGTTGGTTTCTAACTACCAAAAGTGACTGGATCGTGTCACAGAGTAATTTGATGCCAAATTTTATTTTGCAACTCAAACCTGTTTTTCAGCTATACTGGTGGGAAAAAAATGTGTCTTAATCTTTTAAAATTTTTGCTCTAAGTTACTCACATCCATGCATCCACACTGAAGTCAATCGGTGGTGGAATATGACTTAGCACAGAGTCTGTTTTGTAAATTCATAACTTTGCAAAAGTTAAATGATTCTTTTAAAGTCAACTTGCAAAAAGAAAAAAAAAAAGTGTTCCCAGCTGTTGGCCATCAAATGTCAATTCAGTCTACAGCAAATGTTCACAAGTGTATTCCAGCTCCTGAGAAAGAGCTTTCGGTGACACATTGACACAGCCTGAACCACAAGCAGAACTGCTATCATGATAAGGATTATATTTAATATTCTACTTGGAAGTTAAGGGCCAAAAACCCATGACCCTCTTTCTCCTCAAAAGCTGGCCAAAAGGTATAATAGAAACTGATTATGTGAATATACAAAGGCAGTAGGGAGAAACTAAAGAAAGAACTCAACTTGTGAAAATGGATCACCAGGTCAATTGCTGGAGTGTACTGGGGGGGTTAAACAATCAGAAGGAAAAGTGAAGACATGGATATGAGGTTAAGATCAATTGGACTGTCAGTAAAAGTAGGAAGTAGTTTAAAAGAGAAAAAGTATGTGATTGACTGTGTTAGGAAAATAAGTCAAACACCAATAAAGATGCTACTTAATTATTAATTAATTAATTAATTGATTAATTAAAATGCACAGAGGCCCCTGTCAGGATTGGGGCCTGCGGTGTTAGTTATTGAACAAACTCAAATACTTATGTACATTTTTATTTGATGCAAGAGTAGTCCTATTGACTTCAGTGCGACTACCCAGGCATATAAAGTTAAGCACATGCATAAGTATTTGCATGATCAGGGCCATAGAGATTGACTCCCCCGTCTTGAAGATCATGCAATCTAAATAAATCTATCTCGGAATGCCACAGAATCAAATCCTTTCATGGGATGGAAATCAATACACTTCTCTGCAACCATCTCTCTTTTAACATATATTAAAATTAATGGGAGTTTTCCCATGGACTTGAATGGGATCCAGATAAACCCCACTTTCCTGTGGAAATCTCTCTAGCAGTAGTTTTTTATCTTGAGCCTCAGACACCTGCCAATCCCTATGCAGTTGTGTACTCTCTCCCCTTTCCTTGCAAGCAAATAGGCTTAGGGACCTGGGTCTTACAAGAATATTTATTGCACTGAAACACCTCTTGCAACTATTATAGAGTGGTAATGACAGAAAAACGAGGGTCCTAAATTCTAAATAGGTGACTGATTATTAAGGTGCTGTGTACCCAACATCTCCCACTGAAGTATTGCAATGGGAGCTGCTGATTGCTTAGTGCATTAAAAATTGGGGTCAAGATCCTCAAAGCTCAGATGCTCAGATACTACAGTGATGAAGGCAGTCTAATAACCTATACAGACTAGAATAGAAAGGCAAGTGCCTAAAATTAGCCTTCTAAAGCCATAGTTAGGCTTGTAAATATGTTGTCTGATTTTCAAAAGTGATAAGCCTAAACTGAACAACCTTTATGGCACTTTTGCCAAATGCCATTGCAGTGACATGTCTGAAATCTGGTGGACTGGCTACACAGAAAACAACTGCTGCTGTCAACAAGGTCTTTTCCTCTAGGGCTAATTATTCTAATAAGAAAGTGAAAAAAAAATTATCATAAGCAGGAAAATCATTGAAAACTCCCCAGTTTGGGGTTCAGCTCAGCACTTTAGTGTGAAGCCCTGGATTCTCAAAGGCATTCTCCCCACTTGACCTGTCATGCATCCACTCAACACCTATGCAAGGTGTTCTTCTTCACTTACACTAGGTATTGCTTCCACAGCCTGTCTAATAAAAGAATGTTTCCAATATATTTACCTTCCCTTTAGTGCTGTAGTACTACACAACCATGGGAATGGAGGCAGTTGTGGCCTTGCTAATATGCAGCACGGCTCTGAAAAGGTCCTCTTGTTGGCTCTGAAAAGGTCCTTATCCAGAGCCCATGAAAGCAAACGGAAAGACTCTCTTTGACTTCAGTGAGTGCCGGATCAGGCCCCAAGAGCACACTGCACAATGCCATATGCAGCAATCAGACACAACTTTATCGGAACTTCCACAGCTGGCACAGAACAGGCCCGTCTCCAAGAGATTTTCCAAAAGAGGGTTATTGCTGTTGAATAATTAATATTCTGGAGACCTGCAGAAATTAACAGTATGTGCTTAACACGGTGACCGTTATTCAGCAGACAGTGCGCACTGCGTTCAGTAAGCCCGCTTCTTTACACTGCTGTCACCATGACTATAAGAAAGGGATTTTCCCATTGTTTACTACAGGCTCTTGATAAGTCATTACCACTCTGGCCAGAGTTTTGCCTCCAGTCACATTCTGAAGAAAGAAACCACCGAGGCAATTAACTTTCTGTTCAAGACAATCCAATTTTAAGGCTTCTTCAGAAGGAGACAGCATCGCACAGTGAGGAATGAAAAGAAATTCATATCTCAAGTATCTCCTTACTGTTGATTGTTTACTTTCTGCATGTTTTATTAGTACACTGCGTAAACTCCATGAAAAATAACTGTTGTAACATGCTTCCACGCAATAAAAAATTTACAGCAAAAGCATCAGTGCTAGATACTCAACAATCATGAGTAACCCCATAACAGTAAACCAGTGTGCAAACAATGGAAGGAAACAAAACTGGAAAAGATTTCTGTTTGGAAACTTCAAGAGATTATAAGCAATGGTATTTTTTTAATTATGCAGAATACCTTGCCAGTGTCCTATAATGAGATTAGCATGTAATCCACCAAAACATCAGTTAGATCTGAATCCCTGCCCCCTACACAGCTGAAGGATCACGTATAATGGGATAACCCCCTTATGGCCAGTTACGGCAGCGCATGGCAATGCAGTACATGACCTCTTTTGTTCAATGTTACGCTGGTGATTTAGTTACCAAAACTAAAAATTGACTCTGAAGTTTTTGCAAAGTTCTCCCTACATTCCCTATAGGTCATGGCACACAAAGCAAAGAAATGATTAATGGGGCCTGGACTGGGAGTCAGGAAATCCAGGCACTATTCCCAGTTTTGCCACTGATCCACTGTCTGACCATGAGCAAGGCACTTCACCCCCTTTGTGCTTCTGTTTCTCCTCCTACCCCTCGTTTATCTTGTCTTTTTAGAATTCGGAGCAGGGAATGTCTCTTACTAGGTATTTGTACAGTGCCTGGCACAACAGGGCCTCGAATTTGGTTGGGGCATCTAGCCAGTACTTTAATAAATAAAATAATTACAATAACAGTATTGGCTGGGGTACCCTATTAAGGCATGCAGCATATAAATGTGTTTTGTGACAACAGAGAGAAGACGGTACAAACCCTCTGTAATGGTTTATTTGCTGGTGCAGTATCTTACTGGTTTCTTGCAAACATCAGTTAGGTTTCTGATTTGCAGCAAGTGCATGTTTTTTTTTGTTTGTTTCCACAGCAGGTAGATTGCTTTGCCAGTAATCTCACTGAACTTTCCAATGGCACATTTCCATTTGTCCGAGCTCTTCCATGCCCATATCACATCCATGCCAGTTTCCTTGATATACTGCTGCTGACAAGAATGATGCAAGTCGAATGACCCGAGGGCACAGGCATAGGAGTGGGTGAACTCAACAGAAATCAAACCATTAGGCTGTCAAAGTTCTTTTGGTGGATTTGAAAAACAAATGTATTTCTGAAATAATTATTGTTTTGATTTTTTTATTGTTAAGTATTTCCTTTTCAGAGAATTTCTCCAAATGTGGTTCCCAGTGGCAGCAGCCATGAATCTGCCCATGAGTGGAATCACACAGTTTTAACAGCAGGTAACGTGAACAGCAGTGAAAACACACTGTCGCTGGGGAGTGCTTGTGCTGCCTATCCGAACAGCAGCTGCCTTGGATATGCTTGTGATTCCACTCCCACTGTCTGTCACTAGTTAGCACAAGTTCTGAGCAGCAGCACTGCACGGAGGCAGCCAGTTTGAGTAAGAAAATAATCAGAGGCAGAACAGCCGGCAAGACGACAGACATGCAACAAAATACACGCAATATAAATAAAACAATAATAACGTAAAGGCTTTCAGATGTGAATGCCACCCTCTTCTCTAAAAAGGAGGGACAGTTACAGTCAATGCTTAGGATTTTAGTGTGAGTCTTGTAATACTTGATGCCTTACAAAAAGCCTCAGCTCCTGGAGTCATGTGAACATGCGAGACTCACAGCTTTCACATTGTTGTTTTTTAAACAAACTTTATAACCCTCGTGACCACAGAGAAAAGCTTGAAAATGTGACCGGAGGTCACCATGATGGCTCAGAAAAACAGAAGGCAAGTAAAAAGAAGCCAGATTTTGTTATATAAAAAACCTCATGATTTTTAAACCAATCTCATGATTTTTGGGAGCCTGACTCATGATAGGTGAATGTTTGGGGTTCATGATTCATGATGGGGAAACTGACACAAAAAGAACTGATCTGATTTATACCAGCGTGGTCTACTGAACAGAGTGCTAGATTGGGACTCAGGCAAAGCGATTTCTAGTCCCAGCTCTGCCTCTACAAGCACCTATGGTGGGGCACTGTCAGCATTTTGTGCTTGGCATAGTATTGGCACTTACATAATACTATATTATTAATTATCATTAATTAATTATCCCCATGCCAACTCTCCGGTGGCAAATGGGAAGCCTTCCTCTGGCAAGTGTGGGGACATAAATCACCAGTGTATGCTTTCATTTACAATAAAATCCAGCCTTTATGGTTGCTATGATATAAAAGTGATCCAAATATCAACCCGTACAATGTGGTTTTTCTGAGTCTGCAGCTAATACAGATGCCTCATTCACTGCTCAGAGCTCTTCTGGGCATCAGCAGAGCAAAACGGGTAAGAGCCCTGTCATTTCACTGCTCCTAATCTGAACTCTTTGGAAAGCAATGTGCTGTCGAGAATCACATCAGCTCCATCCTGCTGCTGTTGGCAAAGCTATGAGGGGCACCCACTGGGGAGTGGGACCCAAGATTTGGCGACAAGGGAGGGGCAGAAGATCCAAGACCTCATTCCCTTCTCCTCTTGACAGAGGCCACAAGGCTGTGGGATGGATAGAGATTCATGGGTTCTGTGTAAATTTAATGTGCTCTACTGAATTATTGTTAAAAACCTACACTATTGAACAGAGGCTTATTTAACCATCCTATAATTCTATTGCACTTAACTAGTGGGGATCCCACTTCCATCTATGACTTTGGCTAGTTAGTTTAGTCTTTTGGCTAGTTGGTGTCTAGCAAATTCTTCAAGTCCTGATCATTTGTAAACTCTACTACAACTTCAGACTATGTGCACCTTCTTTTGCACTTAGGCAGGCAACTTTCCTTCGGGGCTGGAGGGAAATCTTAAGGTTGTTAAAAAAATTATAATACCAAGTTAAGTCAAGGTTTTGGAGAAGCAGCTCATGTGACTCACAGGAGCACAGTCACCCTTTCAACAGTTCAGACTTCCCCACAGAGAGACTTACGTTTTCGCTGGAGTCACACTTCTCAGCACAGAGGAAATAGAAGCATTACCACTCTCCTCTGCTTGGGTAGCACACACCAGGGATCTGAAGATGAGTAACAGCACATGTGTAAACCATGCTGTGAAATACAGCATAAGGGCCAATGGAGGCTAACTAACCAATTCTTTTGGCTTGGATGATTTGTCAGGACAAGTTTTGCTGCTTGATAGCTACAGAAGCCCTGCAGGTAAAAACTGCAAGTTAAACTACTGAAGAATGGAGGGGAATTCCATGAAAGTTACCCAATGGTGTAAAGGCTTCAAAGGAAGCAGGTGCTTTGGCTGGGAAGCTAGACCTGAACAAGCCTAGCCAAGCTTCTCAACTAGCAGACACTTAACAAGTGTAACTTACTCAACGTTTAATTAAAAATACACTTTATATGGCTCCCAAGGGTTCCCCCAGATTTTTGTTCAGAGAATGGTTGTACAGCCAAAGTAGATTAAGACAAAAGGGGCCCAGATCCAATCTAAACAATGGTTCCCTGCAGGCCAAAGGGCTCTCAACAGTGACTCAAAGCCTTTCTACCCACAAAGTGATCCAAGCCGATGCATTTCTATCTGATTCAGATACATAAACTTCCCTTATCAGCACACAGCTGCAGCACACTACCGCCTAACAAGCTTTAAAACATCCAGAATCAGGGCTTGTCAACGTTTAAAGTGCTACCGTGGCGCAGCTGTAGCACTTCAGTGTGGACACTACCTATGCCAACAGGAGCCATTCTCCCATTGGTGTCGTTAATCCACCTACCCATGAGATGGTAGCTATGTCAGTGGAAGAATTCTTCTGTCAGCCTAGTGTTGTCTACACCAGAGATTGGGTTGGTCTAGCTACGTCTATGGCTATTAGCCAGGATGGGCAGGGATGGTGTCCCTAGCCTCTGATTGCCAGAAGCTGGGAATGGGCAACAGGGGATGATCACTTGATGATTATCTGTTCTGTTCATTCCTTTCAGACATTGGCCTCTGTCAGAAGACAGGATACTGGGCTAGATGGACCTTTGGTCTGACCCAGTCTGGCCGTTCTTATGTCTCTCGGGGGGGGATGGATTTTTCACACCCCTCAGAGACATACTGGTGTAAAATTCTAGTGTAGACCAGGTTTCAGTGAAATGCAACCACTTCTGGGGGCGGAGACTGGCAATCAACTCTCATTCACAATGAGTAGCACAGGGGTGATGGAGGGGAAAACTTGGGGCCGAGGATACTAGGGTGAAGCACCTACTCTTAAAGAAAGTGCCAGAAGGTCTTTAATGAGCAGACCAAACCTCAGTATTTCAAGTGTGAATCTACCCTGAAATGTGACTTTCAAACTGGCATTGGCATGGTGAAGGCTCAGTGTTTACTGTCTCTCCGTGATTTCCAGCATAACCACCTGTAATAAAGGTTCTACAAGCCAAATTCAGCTGTGCAATCCTACTGCCTTCCAATTGAGCCCTCAGCGACACTGTGCAAACCCATTGCACAGGTGTGACTGATTGGAACTTTGTGAACTAGAAGGGCTAGTATCCAGCCCCCTCTGTTAGCTATGTCCGCTCTATTGAGCTGCAAACCAGACAGGGCACACACAGGGAGAAGGCATGTGGAGCAAGAGGCCATTTCCACCCAGTCGCTTTCCAAAGTAAAGAAAATAACAATAAAAAAATCCACAGGCAGTTTTCCCCCAACGAGAGGAAGAGTGAACGTAGGAAAGATTCATACATCACAAGTGACAGCCACATCACTTAGCACACTTGTGGCAAGAAGTTCAGATACCATCGTGATGGTTGTAGTATAAGAACCTGAAGAGAATAGTAATACCTCTGAGAGGAAATCCGTACAAGCCCCAGTGCAAGGTACTCAATCTACATTGAAAAAACAAAGAGATGTATCAGCCCTGCTAGGATTAGAACCTGCAGTTTCAGAGTCTCTAGGTATTACAAATCTACTGTTCAGACCACTGGAAAATGGCCTCCAGCACATAACTGTAACAGATATGTAATGAAAACCAGAACAGTATGGCTATTACAGTTTGCGCTGGGAAGAGTAACCAAAAAAGGTCAGTTCTTTAGGAAAAGATGGCTGGACACAGACTGCATAATAAGGTCTCCTAACACTCTCCTAGAGAGGAAATTTGTCACTCAGTCAGATACAGTCACAGGGGTTCAGCCAACAAGTCTGGTCTTTATTCACCCATCAGAAAATATTGCTGGCAAAAATGCTTTAGTAGGGAAAAAAATATTTGTTTTAAACTGCTAACTGGAAACCGATTAGTATCAAATCAAAAACCCAACACAGTTGTACTAATTGTTTGAACTGTTTTATACTTTCAAGCTAACAATTAATATTTCAAACTTCATGGGGTGTCAAATATTTACTTCTGTGTGCCATCCACCCAATACCCCTAACACGATAGCTTTTCAATAATGTGAAGGACTGTATAGGGCCACATCCAATCTTTCACTGGAGCCTGCTTGGATATGTCTACACTGCAACATAAGCCCAGGAATAGAACTCGAGTTAGCAGACTCTAGGTTTGTTAACCTAGGGCTTGAGGGTCTATACTCATTTGTAACCCCAGGTTAGGAATGGTTGAACCCTGGGTCCCAACCTGGGGCTCCAGCATCTACACTGCATTATGCAGCCTGAGTCCAACCACTCATATTCAAGACTTCCTAGCACCCTCCCAAAATGTGGCCACTCTGGCCCTTTGTTCATGGTGCAGTGCGGGAAAATTTGACTGTCCAGAGAACAAAGTCTGTGGGACTGCGGGATACTTTTGGTGGACTCCCAAAGCACATTTTCCAGTAGGACTGTATCTACAGTAGAAAGTACTTGGGCTTGAACCCTGGGTTCCAGCTTGACTCAGGCTTGGACCCTCCACCCTCATGGGATCCTGGGACCCTGGATCCAATCCCTGGGTGATTTGTGGGTAGACAGAAGTGGGGTTTGGCTCGAGCCTGAGTTTGAACCCAGAGCTTACACTGAAGTGTAGACATACCTTTGCTGTATATATGAAAACCTGACCTAAAGCATATGGACTCAATTCATCTTTCTTCACCAAGGACCAGCTCCTGCTCCCACTGAAGTCAAGGGGAGTGTTGCCACTGACTTGGACAGCACCAGGATTTGTAACAACTTCTAATGAAGCACCAGGATCTGTAAAACAAATTACTCCTGGGGGAATTCTGTGGCACTGTGCATGTGCAGAATTCATGTTCCCTGCTGATTTTTTTTCTCAGAAGAACACGGATTCTGCTGGAGAGACGCTGCAGTTACACCTTTCACCCACAGAGGCTGCTGTGGCACCAGAAGAGATGGCAGCCAGCCAGAGAGGCTGCATTCCTTGCAGTGAGGCCAGGTGAGGCGGCACCGGACGGACAGAGTGGGACACGCGGAGCTGTTTAGGGGGTGTCACAGACTGGGGTTCAGAAGAGCTAGTGGGGGGGACAGACTGGGGTGTGGGCTCAGGAGCTAGTGGGGTGACAGCATTGAGCCGGGGCTGAATGGGAGGTGGGGTGGGCTGCAGGGCCACGTGAGAACAGGGGATAGGAGGTTAGGAACACATGGGGATGGGGGAGGGGGCTGCAGGGCCACATGGGGATGGGGGGTGCAGGGACACACAGGGGCAGATGTGCCTGACTGAATGGGAGAGGCTAGGGGGTTAGCCAGGATCTGCATGGGGGAGGCTCCCTAACTATCCCTCCCGCTCACAAAAAAAAAACTGTTCCATACTTCTCCCGCCCATACCCAGCAATCCTCCAGGTTCGCTCTCAGGCTCCTCCCCAGCAATTACTTCCCTCTCCCTCAGCTCCTCCATTATGCCTGACTCCCCGAAGCCTTTTAACTTTTTCTGAGGAGTGCAGGAAATACGTTCCTGTATTGTAGTTTAAATTAATTACTCAACGTTCTGTATTAATATGTCTAGTTAGGAATCTATCTGTCAAAAAAACATTCCCTGAATCTTTTGTTGTTGCTGTTGTCCATATTGTTACAGATGTACTTGCTGACACGTATTTTGAAATAATTTACCAAAATAATTGAAACTGTCATGATTATATTGTATTATTTTGACAAATAAAATATGCAGAATTTTGCAGAATTTTCAAACGTTGTGCACAGAATTTTTAATTTTTTGGCATAGAATTCCCCCAGGAGTAACAAATGTAATGATCCAGCGTTCTTCAACAGATAAACTATAGACCTCGAACCTGGCTCATGCAAGCAGAAGGGCTATGCTGCAGCCTTAGTCTCCAGAAGTTGTTATGCCCAGCTCAGGGCCTTGTCTACAATGAGGGTAATTACACCAGGGTAAGTGCACCCTTGCAAAACCCCTGTGATTTGCACCAGTGCAACTTCACAGTTCATATGGGTGCAGTGTGTCCACGTTAGGGGGTTGAATCAGTGCAAAAAATCCTCTGTGCAGATAACACCTTAGCTAGAGCTCCTTTGCGAGATCATGGGAATGCACCCCAGAGCAGTAGCTCTGCTGCCCTTGGAGAGGGTGAGGAGAGAGTTCACTAGCATAACCCATCACTTTCTGATGTGTGAGGAAGAGGGGTCAGAGGGCCAGGACCTAGGTTTGCCTGGTTGAAAAGGGAAAAGGGACCCTGGTGGCTCTGGACAGCACCGCTGATCGGGCCATTAAAAGTCCGGTCTGTGGCTAAGGCAGGCTTCCTGCCTGCCCTGACTCCGCGTCGCTTCTGGAAGTGGCTGCCATGTCTGGTTCCTAGGCTCAGGGGCGGCCAGGGAGGCTCTGTGTGCTGCCCCCACCCTGAGTGCCAGCCGAGAACCATGTTCAATGGGAGCTGTGGGGGAGCAAGCAACATGCATAGCCCCCTGGCCCCTCCGCCTAGGAGCTGGACATGCCAGATGCTTCTGGGAGCCGCCTGAGGTAAGCGCCACCCAGCCGGTGTCCGCTTCCCGAACCCCCTCTCACACCCCATCTCCATGCCCCTGGTCGGAACCCCCTCCTGCACCCCAACTCCCTCCCAGTGCCCACACCCCCCTCACACCCCAACTCCCTGTCCCAGTCCTGAGGCCCTTCCCGCACCCAAACTCCCTCCTGGAGCACCCCACAGCCCCTCCTGCACCCCAAACCCCTTATCCCCGGACCAACCCCAGAGCCCACCCCCCCCAGCCAGAGCCTGCACTCCCTCCCACACCAGAGCCCTCTGCCTGCCCAGCCCAGTGAAAGTGAGTGAGGGTGAGGGAGAGCAAGTGACAGAGGGAGGGGGGATGGAGTTAGTGGGGGGCGGGGCCTTGGAGAAGGAATGCAGAAGAGGCAGGGCAGGGGGCAGGGCAAGGGTGTTCAGTTTTGTGCAATTAAGAAGTTGGCAATCCTACCAGGACCTCTCCCTTTCAAGCAGTGAGCGCACTCTGAATGACTAGTGGGGAGCAGGGCTTGTTCTCCCCAGCCATGCTATGGCTGGAACCCATGAAGGGCCCCCTTAGGCCATGTCTACACTACAAGCTTAGAGCGGCACAGCTCTCCCACTGATAGGGTTACCATATTTCAGCAAGCAAAAAAGAGGACGGGAGGAGCCCCGCCCTAGCCCCTCCCACTTCCCGCCCCCCCAGAACCCCCAACCCTCCCCCCGTTCCTTGTCCCCTGACTGCCCCCTCCTGGGACCCCTGCTCCTAACTGCCCTCCAGAACCCAACCCCCCTACCTAAGCCTCCCTGTTCCTTATCCCCTAACTGCCCCTTCCTAAGACCCCCCCCCAACTGCCCCCCAGGACCCTACCCCCTACCTGTACCCTGACTGCCCAAAACTTTCTCCACTCCCCCCAAAAGCCCCCCCTGAACTCACAAGCGCTTATGCCGGCAAAACTTATGTCACTCAGGGGGGATTTTTTTTCACATCCCTGAGTAACAAAAGTTTTGCCAATCTAAGTGCTAGTGTATACATGGCCTTATTCTCTGGCTCAGAATTTTGTCCTGTTTTTTGAGAGCTCAAGAATTGAATAGAGTAATTCAGTACACTACAGTAGAACCCCAGAGTTACAAACACCAGAATTATGAACTAACCAGTCAACCACATACCTCATTTGGAACCGGAAGTACACAACCAGGCAGCAGCAGAGATCAAAACAAAAAAACGAATACTGTACAGTACTGTGTTAAACGTAAACTACTACAAAAATAAAGGGAAAGCATCATTTTTTTTCTACATAGTAAAGCTTCAAAGCTGTATTAAGTCAATGTTCAGTTGTAAACTTTTGAAAGAACAACCATAATGTTTTGTTCAGAGTTACAAACATTTCAGAGTTACAAACAACCTCTGTTCCTGAAGTGTTCATAACTCTGAGGTTCTCCTCTATTTGGTATGTGATATTTGACTATTTGAATTTTACAACCCCATATCCTGTCAGAGGTTTTTGAATACCTCAGATAATGTTCTAAGGGACAATTGGTAAGGAGAACACCCACTTCTATTATGCATAACAATGATTTAGAACTGGTGATTTTCTGTGTTCTTTAATTAACTAGTCCTCCCAAAGAAGCAAATGAACGGAAAAGAATGTCTGTGTATAGTGTCCCTCACAAAGTAGGAAAATTAGTAATGTGCAGTGATACCACTAAAACGATGCTGCTTCATGAGCTAGCACTTCTTCAGAGTCACAATTTGGTTTGGGTATTCAAACGTATCAGGGAAGTCATCCACTGCATTAGTAAGATCTAAAAACCCCTCGAAATGCAGGTATACAGAAACTAGTGTGACCATTTCAAATCTCTTCTCAGGGGCACCCAAATTTAGTTCCATCCTGCAGTTAACTTTGAGCTGATCTGGGGGCATAAGAAATCAAAGCTAAGTACAGCATTTTACAGCAGAAAGCATGCTGACAACCTTTAACACTGTTCCACAAACAAGGGCAAAGCCTTCTTCACTCAAAAGAAGAAAATCCAAGTATTTTCTTGAGACTTGTTTTGTTTGTATCCTTAGCACTTTCAAATAGCTGCCTCCAGTAATTCATAATAATCATCACCACTAGTTAAAAACCACACCGGCCTGCTCACTGAAATTAGAAAGTGAAGCTTTTTGGAAAGTATATGATTAAGCAAAAGCCTTTTATCATTTTAAAGATGAATGCAAAGCATTTAATTAACACTCACTGAAAAAATAAGATAATGGCTTACTTGACTGTGATGGGAAATACAGAGATTTAATCTGAACACTCGGATCAGGTCTGAGTGTCTAACTCCCTTTGGACACAATGTTATCACATTCATGCTTACATCATCACCCTCAGTATGATGCCGAATAATGTGGCCCCAAATTTAGATCCACAGATTGTAGCGAATACCAGTGTAACATGAGAAAAACAACAACGCCGGTCCCATTTTAGAATAAATTAAGTATTAAAAAGGCGCGCACGTGTGTGTGTGTGTATATGAAGCTATTTTCAGTCATTCAAATAACAGCCATTACTGTCATTCTTTGTGTGTTTTTCTGGAGTTGTGGTAGAGAGGAAAAGCAGCATAGTACGTGCTCCAAGAGCAAGGCAGACCCCTCATAAAAAAAGTAGTGAGACTTCCCTCTTCTGTATCTAAAACACTCAGGCCTACAGTTTCCAATTTAAAAAGCTCAACATGTCTGTTCATCATGCCATTTACAAAGTGGCATTATCTGTAAAACTCTTGCAACTTTGCTCCATAAAATGTGCCCTGTGATAACAGCAAATAATCCCTTTCTGGGTCAAGTTCATACTTTAAACACCAAGTCTGAGAAGCAGTTGTTTAGCTACACAATATTATATAATGTTAAGAACTCATCATATTTAAGTGTTTGCTGATCTTCAGAATTTAAAGCAAACCTACACACACACACACACACACACATTTTTTCACTATCTGTACACTGTATAAATATTGACTGGGTCACTGGGTGCAAAAGCAATAGCAACAAACTATTGCCCAGAATTAAAATCGTTCTTGCGACTGTCTGAAGCCCTGGACAATATGTTAAAATACACCAGGGATCATTTAATCCACTGGGAATATTTTTAATGTTGCTTTTGACTTCTAACTCAGTAAATATTCATTTGAACCTTTTAAATGTTGTTTTAACCATTTATTGA
Source organism: Trachemys scripta elegans (assembly GCF_013100865.1). NCBI lineage: Eukaryota > Metazoa > Chordata > Testudines > Emydidae > Trachemys > Trachemys scripta. The sequence goes on along the minus strand of NC_048298.1, from coordinate 317,776,954 downwards.
TTATGCATTTTTCTTTGAGCTGGCTTGAGATGGAAGTTAAAGAGACATCACAGAGCAGACATATAATGACACCAGAGGTATTTTCTGTGTGTGGAATTATGACAAGTCATGCTAGTTTGGAGGGAAAAGCCACATACTAATTTGGATCAAATGCATACATAGAAACTGATTACAATAATTCAAAAAGCCAAAAGATTAATAACTCAATCTAGATACCGCATATGGCCACGATCCTGCAAAGACTTGCTTAACTTTGCCCATGTCAGAGACTATTTGTGTAAAGTTAAGAACTTGTGGAAGTGTTTGCAGGATTGAGGTCTACAGGACCGATCCTGCAGCAGTGAAGTCAATGGGAGTTTTGCCACTAATTTCAGTGAGAGCAGGATCAAAACCTATGCGTCCCAGCATGTGTAAAAACATAAGAATTGCCAGACTGGAACAAAATGATGATCCATCTAGTATGGAATCCTGTTTCCAAGCGTGGCTTCAGAAGCAGGTTAAAATGTAGTTATACCCACATATACAGAACTCTATCTAGACAGTAATATTTTACATTGTATTTTTATATTTTAGAAACACTGGTATAGCTTGTCATGCCAACAAAGCCTCATTCAATTGAACTGAAATGGAGACGTGTATGTATGGGGGGGATTTTGCTGGCTTGTTTTTTTTACAGATATTGATTTATATATATTACATCCACCTCAGCTTTGGAAGATCCTATTTGCCCATTCACCCAATGCCAGATTTTCCCCCACCCCCAATCATAAAACTAAATTGTGGGTGAATAAACATTGTGTCTGGGCTGGTGTATTTTTAAGGCCATCATGAATGGCTGGGGGATAGATGTACAGTACGCATAGCACGCTGGGGACATCAGAAACATACATTATCGTAGTGGCAAATAAAGTTCCTTTGCAGGAAACAACAAATTGTGATGGGCGTGCTGGAGGCTTTCCCTGCCTTCGCCACTGACAGACATGTCATTTTGTATATATGCCAGGAAACACAGGAGACAGCAGGTTCCCACATGTCACACAAGTGCACTAGTAGCATCTGCTGCCCAGGCACCCTGCATTGGTGGCATCCCGTGCTCATGCCCCATTTATCCACACTGTCCACAGTAGTAGCACCAGAGCCTATGCCCCCTGGGCTGACAGCACCTGATGCTCACAAACCTGTGCCAATGGCCCTCAGTATCCATGCATTCTACATCGATAACACCCAGTACTCATGCCCCACACCAGTGGCACTCAGTACTCCCATCCCATATTGGTGACACCCTGTATGTCCCATACTGGTGGCACCCAATGTCTTATATCAGAGACACCCAGTACCCAATGCCCCATACCAGTGGTACCTAGTACCCAACATCCAACACCAGTGGCACCCAGTGCCTCATACTTGTGGCTCCAAGCACCAAACTCCCGACACCAGTGGCGCCTGATGCTCACACACTCTGCATCTGTGGCACCCCATGCCCACACACCCCACACCGACCAGACCGGACCTGTGTCTCTGCCTCTGCCCCACTGGCACCAGGTGCCCACAGAGAGGCACACAACCTGCAGGCGGCGCTGTGAGCTGGAAGGAGCCAGGGTCTGACTTACCGCAATGAGGGCCGAGTTCCTCTGCCCCCCGTCGGCCGCTGAGCCCGGCTGCTGCTGCTGCTCCCCGTTGATCCCACTTCTGCCCCCAGCAGCCCCGTTGCTGAGCAGCTGCGGGTGATAGTCCGGCGGCGCGGCAGAGGGAGCCGGGCCGGCGCTGCTAGCCCCCTTGCTGTGCTTGCCGCTCTTCCTGGCCCCCTGGCCGTGCTGCACCAGGTTCAGCAGCTGCAGGGTGCTCTCCCGCTCGCGGTCCGAGCTCTCCGCCCGGCCCCGCTCGTAGCGTCCCTCGCAGCTCTGGTGGTGCTGGCGGCAGACGGCGATGCGGGCTCGCAGCCGCTCCACGATGGCGCTGTGCACCCGGGGGGCCACCGAGCCCCCTCCCAGGAGACCGGCCCCGAGATCCGGGGCCTGGGGGGGAGCCGTGTCCCCCATCCTGCCGGCCACGCTGCTGCTCGCTGCTCCGGCTGGGTAGCGCCTGCGATGCTGCCCCTGACAACGCTGAGCTCTGTTCTCACTGCCACATGGATGGGGACGGGGAGGTAGGGATGGTCTGGCTGGCTGGGGGGGAGAAGGGATCCCGAGCCCGGGCCAGGCAGTCCCCAAATCTCGATCAGCCTCCCCCACCCCCACCCCTTAGCAATCGGGCTTGACCTCTCCGGAGGAGTTTGCCGGAGCTGGGGTGGGGGCGGGATGGGATTGACCCGCGATCGCTAGGTATTTGCCAACATAGAATTAAAGATGATGGGCGGTTTGCGTCCCAAGACTGCAGATAACCATTTGAAGATTTGAAGGAGGGAGATAAAAACAAATTAGCACAAGGGGGAGGGTGAAGGGCTCATGGATGCACACAGCAAAAATCCCGGGGGTGGGGGGGAGAGACCTTTCTAAAGCGGAATAATAATAAAACAAATCAAACCACCATCCCACTGCCTTAAAAAAAAAAAACAGTCCCCTAGACGGAGGGATTCTCCCTCCCAAATGAGTGAAACTTGGCGACTTTATTTATTTAATTTTGGGGAGGAGGGAGAGATTCTTTAAGGGGAAATTTCTCCAGAGGAAGAAATTGCAGTGATGGGGCGCAGGAACTCAAAGACTTTCCCTTATTTTGGTTTGTTTTAATTTGGTCGAGAGGATTTTTTTTATAAGCCTTCAATAAACGTGCAGATAAAGGGGCGGGAGGAGGAGGAGGTTCAGATGAGTTAAGTCTTTGTGTTTTCTCGTCTCTCTCTCTCTCTTTGCTCTCCAGTCTTCGTGTTTTATTACTGTCTCCAACTGTCTGCTGCTAATATTGGAGCTCCTCTAAAAATAAAAGAGATGGATCCCCAGTTGGTAACAATGTCAGTAACTGGACGTTCAGACCCTGCTTTGCTTTCTATTAATCCAGCCACTGTGTAAAATCCGTATTAAGTGTTTATACCACCCCCGAACCCCCCAAGCAATAAAAGCAAACTAAGAACGCAGGCAAATATCACCTTTAGCCTATTTCCCCTTATACTCCACTTCTCACTCCCCCCGATATTTCAGTTCCAATTACAATATCAAGAAAAGCACGAGAAAACACACACACACACACACACAGAGAGAGAGAGAGCGATCGCTCTTCAGAGCAATTACAAACGATAGTGAAACTTACAAACTTCCAGCATTTCGCACCCAGAGTAGTCCACTGATTTTCCTTTGTGTTTTTGCATATTCCATCCCCCAAACCGTGGGGCTAGGTGTTTGCGGTGCAATTATCGGCGATGACTCTGTTGGATTCCCCCACTTGATAAGTGAAAAGTACCTTGTAATATCCCTTTCTCTTTCTTGTCTGTTGTTAGCTGCTTTGCCGATACGGGCTCACTGCACGGGGGTTACGGGGACACACAGGCTTTCATTGTGCTCGGATAAGGCAGAGCGGCGGCGGCGGAGAAAGCGTCTTGGGAAGCCCTAGTGGAAGGACGGTGTCACTGCAGGAAGAAGTAAGAGCCACAGAGAAGAGGCAAAAGAGAAACACGAAGCCTCCAAGCGGCAAAGGAGATGAATGAAGAGAGCAGCAAATTATGAACTATGATCCCAGTGATTTAGTTGCATGGATGGAAGCCAAGGAAATCCCCCTTTCTATCTCCAGGTTTATGTGCTACCTCTTCCCTGGCTCTGAAGGTTCAATAACTTCCCTTATTCCTAGGGAATGCATTTCCCTCCTTCTGTATATATATCTCTTTGTATTGCGTAATCATCCACTAATTATATTAGGGCACCCTGCTTACCCTCCTGCCCCAGCATCAAGCCCTTTGTGCAATTACTAGGAGTTTCACAGGTAAATCACAGCTATGAACTCTCTTAGCAGCTGCATTTCTCTGCAGTATAAGTGGAAAAACAAAAGTAGTCATTCTTGTGCAATGCTGTGTGTACATATCTGAGCAGACCAAGGGTCTTTGTGGTCAAGGCTGGGAGTCGGGAACTTTGGGTTCAGTTCCCAGCTCTGACACAGACTTCCTGTGTGTGCTTGGGCAACTCATGTAGGCCCAGGTCTTTACATGCCTAACTCCCATTCAAATAAATAGGAGTCAAGTGCCTAAATATCTTTAATGATCTGGGCTCTAATCTCTGTGTTTCAATCCCCCTCTGTAAAATGAACACAATAATACTTCTTTTGTCTGCCTTCTCCATTTAGGCTATAGGATCTTTGGGGCAGGGACTGCTTCTCATGATTGTGATTGTACAGCACCTAGCACAATGGGGCCCCCCATTTTCATTTGGTATGACTGGAATAGTAATGTGGATGTGTCATAGTGACACACTAGAGATGCTTGATTAAAGGTGAAAATGCACTCTCATTTATGAGCCTTCATTTTCAGGTGCTTATCACTTTCCACACACACAAAAATCCTTTTTACTTAAATTTAGAAATAATGAAGCAAAAGGATTCTAAAAATCATCTAAAACATACATGCATATAACATACATATATACATATGCAAGTAAATCCAGCCATGCTTATTTCACTGTGATCCTGGACACAAATATCAGCCAAGAAACTGCACATTCAAATAACCACTCATAGTGGGTTCTCAGTGGTTGTTGTGCCTGAGAGAACTGCTGGACTGGTCCCACAGCACAGTCAACATGCAGGGCCAAACCTCACTGCCCTGTTCTTTTTGATCTAATAGAACCCAGTTCTTTGATTTTAAGACATGCTGCAAGCCCTGTCTGGCATCCCAGGCATTTGAAGGAGCTGAGTTAAGAAGAGGGAAGTGTGGCTAAGGTGGAGAGGGGATTTTTGTTTAGCCCTGAATGGCTGAATGAATGTAGAAGAATTTATTGGTATTTATTTGATATATTTAAAAGAAAATAGCATTCATATGCCTAAAGCGAACATTTTGAAAAACCTAAATTGCTTAAGAGTTGCACTGACTGCAATGGGACTGAAGAATATGCTGAAAGTTAACCATCTGTTAAAGTGCTTTACTGAATTGGGGCCTTGAATTTTGAGCCATTTCAGCAATTAGTTTTTCAGTGATGCTTCTTGTCTCTAATTAAAATGACTGCAGTTTGTAAACCTTTTGGCTTCCATTTAGTTTTTCCCATCTAAATATACTGTTTGAACATATTCTGTAGCCTTTGTGGGATCATTTAACTTAACAAGTTCAAGGAGTGCTATGTTCAGCCTGTGTCCATTTTTTCTTATGGACAACTACAATGCCCTTATTATGGACCAGGTTCATGTGCTTACATTTTGCATACATTGCAAAACAGACCTCTTTTATATCTCAAAACTCATTTTTGAGATATAAAAAAACTAATAAAAACCCAGCAGAGTCCTTAAGAGTTAGTCTTGTGTACATATTATTTCACAAATATCAAATTTTCAATTTTAGATCACATTCATGTATTGCCCAGAGTAACACTGAATATATATAAACCATCCAGGTTAATGGAAATGAACAAGGTGTGGTATCCTATCAGTTGTCTGCAATGCTATTTAAGAGAAGTAAAAAGAAAACATGATCATTCTAACATTTGCTACATCATATATTTTCTTAAGCTCTTTGGTTCTGACCTCTGGACTCAAATTATAAATGTACATTTCTCATTTTTTTAAAAAAATCAACAAGATGTAATCAGTAATTCAAATTTATAGAACGTGTTTACTGTCTGCAAGATATTTACCATATTTACGTGTATTTATCTAACGCACCCACACTGTTTATCCACAATGACTAAAAGAAGGTTAGAGCTGAAGGCCTTTATTTATTCAAATAAAAACAAACTAGCTAAGTTAAATATGGGAATACATGTAATTGCCTTCTGATGTGCTAGAAATTTACTTTCTCACACCAGATGCTCATTGTCCATTCTGGCCTTAAAAATCTAGGAATTTACCGACACTATATACACCAGTCTTTGAAACGAGGTGGTCACAAAGAGCACCTACGCAATCCCCCCTTTCACAAATTTCAGCACAAACACTAATGCCCTGTTCCCAAGAAGCTATTCTGCTCCAAGAACTGACTCCAGTTAGAGAGACTGAGGCAGAGAGCACATGCTGTTCTGCTTGCAGCAACTCCTCCCAAAATATTTTGCATCACAAAACTAACACAGAACTTCTTTAAAGACTCAAAGGTGCTCATATTAAGAAAATACAGTAACTCCTCATTTAACGGCCTCCTGCTTAACATTGTTTCGAAGTTATGTCGCTGCTCAATTGGGGAACATGCTCATTTAAAGTTGTGCAATGCTCCCTTATAACGTCGCTTGACTGCCTGCTCTGTCCACTGCTTGTAAGATTTTGTGGAAAAGCAGCGACTTTACAAGGGAGCATTGCACGGGTTCCTCTTCTCCGCTTGCTCCCCCTCCCTCCCAGCACTTCCCCCACCGCCAAACAGCTGTTTGCCGATGCTTAGGACTTTCTGGGAGGGAAGAGAAAAAACGGGGAAGCACCGCATCTCCACTCCTCACACTCCCGCCCAGAAAGTCCTAAGCGCGAAGCGCTGGGAGGGAGAGGAACGGGGATGCAGAGTGGCGTGCTCCGGAGAGGAGGTGGAGTGAGGGTGGGAAGAGGTGGGCCTGGAATGGAGCGGGGACGGGAAGAGACGGGCCTGGAGCATCCCCCGGCAAAGTTGGTGCCTGTTCTTCTCCAGGAAAGCTGCCACTGCTGCTGTGAAGGTGCTTCCTAGTGCCCTTGCCTGCAGCGGGCTGTGCCTGTGTGGGGTAAGCCAGGGGCACTTCCCAACTACAGTACAGTACTGTACAGTATATAATGCCTTTTGTCTGCCCCAAAAAACCTTTCTTTGGAACCTAATCCCCCGCATTTACATTAAATCTTATGGGAAAATTGGATTAGTTTAACATTAAAGTTGAATTTTTCAGGAATAGATCTACGTTAAGTGAGGAGTTTACTTGTAAGATGACTGTGTGTGACAGCCCCATCTGGTGACTCCTGCCATAACAATTAAGTACAGACACTACTTTATTTTCTTAAATAACAAGGAAATTAAATGTAAAAACAATATTAATGCAAAATTTGTCACAAATTTAAATGCAAACATTTTAAGAAATGAAAAAGTTAAGCTTCTCTTACTGTTAACTCTCCCACATTGCACACACTGCACAGTCAGATGGTTAATAGGATTTAAAATATATATTCTCAATATATGCAAATTAATATTACTTTACAGAGCATGTTTAAATGTTGTTGACTTCTATTCACTTCTATCCCTTATCATTACATTAATGTAGTGTTTTGAATTTTGTCGTGTTCAGTTTAATTTAAGTAATATTAAATCGGAAAACTAGAATTTTATTTGATGGAATAATGTAGTGGAATCAAGATTTCATATTCTTTTAAGAGGTACCATAAGTTCCTCTTCACTGTGCAAAAGGTAACATGTAATAATGGGAGATGGGGCTAGTTGGGAAAGGCTGCTAAGCAGCATACATCTCACCCACTTCAGACAAATGTGTTTGGGGCTCTCTGGGAATTCTAGCTGGCCACAGAGGCAGAGCTGGGAAGAAGCTGTTTATTCTATGTGGCAATACTGCACTACAAGTCCCCATGTAACCCTTTGGAGCAAATACATGTAGCGTTCTGAAATACCTCTTTGGCCACAATTCCCACCAGCTTCTTCCTTTCCAGATACCACAATGTTACCGGAAAAACCCATTCACAGCCTTAATTGCATTGTCTTACCTTTGACAAGAATATCCTGGTCTAAATCCTAGGAATTAAGACCAGGCTTTTTGGAAATTGGGGAAAGCCCTCTCACCCCCCCATAACTGCTTAAACAGTATTCTGTTGCGAAGTACGTATCACTGCTCTGTGCACATGTAACAAGTAATGGCTAACGTCACTGCAGCTACTGATCTGCCCTCACCCTAATGCCTTGCTCTGCTCCTTGTTTTTGCTCATATGGGGGAAGACTGAAAGGGCCAAATTCAGAAGTGATGCACAAGAGCTGGAATATACAAGTCAGTGAATGGGGATGTGCCTAAGCTGGTACAATCCACAGGAACCAGTAAAAAGTGTAATTACACTCAGATGTCTCAGTTTTGCCACCTGATCTGTCAGTCTTCTTGCAGCAGATTCCCCGGTGCAAGTACATTTTTGGCCTTTCCTTGCTGTGTGGTTGGTTTCTTACCAGAGTGATAATCAATTTGTTCCCGTACTGCCTCTACAGTGAGGTGAATATTTTTTCTATTGTGGATGAAATAAACTATTTTTTTAATTAACCCCTTTTTATTTTGGGTGGGAAAAATATGAAATATATTTTATATATATATATATATATATATTAAAAAATAGTACAAAGCAATCATTAATGTTATATGGTTTCTAGCCATCACAGGAGCAGGCACATACCTAAAAGAGGACTCTTCACTTACTCTACATTAAATACTGGTTATTAATAATTCTTTTTCTTGCATGAATGAGAAAGAAATGGTGGAAAAAGGTACAAAGCACATTCATTTTTATTAAAATGCATCCCCTATTTTGCCAGTGCAGCTTAATTGAATAGGTGGCAGTAGACATCTTCCATTATGCAGTACAAAATTACATCCGTTTCCAAACCGCTTTCCTCAGTTGTACTTTTTAACAATGATGTGCTCAATGCTTCTAGACATGAACAGTGTAAACTTATGCATGATAAATGTTAGAGAGATACAGAAACCCTCTTGAACGCTAACAAAATATGAGCTGGAAAAATCAGAGTCATTGCCCACTTTTGCAAAGGAGGTTAAACATAGACTTTTTGTTGCAGAACTGTATTCATCTGCAAAGATGAAGAGTATTCGAAATGTCAAAAAAAAAGTTGCATGGAAGGAAAAGTAGTATGTAACAATAAAATGGTATTGTGTAATAATTTCGCCCTCAAGTGTTAACTATGAATGCCTGGGGCACAATCATAACTGGTGCATGGTGTGCATTTGACAAGGTGGTGTGTAATGTGGTACACTGGTTTTGTTCTTCTGGTGCACTGTACAAGAGGCCTGGTCTTCCTAAAAAGTTATGTGATCAGGGCCAAGTCTAGTAGGATTTTCCCCAAGAGCCTGATCCAAAATCCATTAAAGAATATAGGTGTCTCTCCCTTGACTCTGACAGGCTTTGCATCAGGCCCCAAATAGCAATGGAAAAAAAAGGGGGAGGGAAGCAAGTCTTCACTGCAGAAAGCAGAGCTAACTCATACCTTTGCCACACACCTTGTGGGATCATATATAAGTGTTAGCATGGGAAGCAAGGCAACTGGGTATCTACTAGAGGTAATCTGGAGGGTGATTAATGTATTGACATATTTGGCATACACATTTTATTCTGACAATATGCAGTTAGTAGCGTGAAGATCTATGTAATTAAAGTCTATGGATGCTGGGATACTGGCTGTGAGTAGATCATGTACTTAATATGGATTCATTTTACTATGTTGATTTAAAAAAAATAATTTTAACCTCAGACTATCCTTGCAACATGCTCAGCAATAAAACCACCATTCCCACAGGAGTATTATAATACTGAACACACAGCACTGTTAGACAGTAGGTTCTCTTCATAGGTATGATCAGACTACACCCCAAGAATAACATTCACTTTAATATCTGTTCCTCTGTAGGGTTTAAACTAACAACAACAAAAACTGTTCTTCATTTTCCCAGGAGGCAAGAAGAGTTTGAAGTAGTTATACTCTTCCACAACTCAAGCAAAAAAGAGCAGCATTTACTTTTCCCCTTGTCACTAGGCTCTCTGCTCCCCAACTCCAACTGCCTGCTTTCTTTTATGTGCAGCAAGTGGGCCAAGGGGTTAATGTACACATCACTAAACTCCTCCTACATCTCTGAAGACCCAGGAGAGAGAAAGTTGGGTTAGGGCTTTATATGTCCCAGAGAGGTATGACACCCACCACATGTAACACAAACAAGGTTTTGCACACCTTCCCACCTGTCAGCCAGGCAATTACTGTTATTAGTTAGTTTTGCAGGAATTATCCACCTATCTTCCAATACATGGCAGTAGCTATTGTGCCGTCTGTACTACATATAGACATCTTTCACATCAGCCGCTATGGCCATATGCAAATTGCAGTATTCTAGGCGTCCAGGGATGAGAAGTGAAGGTGGTTTTGATACTGGATTAATGAATGAATGTGTCTGGTTATGTTTCATTCTCACTATAACCATGCTAACTGGTTAATGCTCATATTTCAAGTTTACAGGGATGTAATTTATACTTTCTATTGAAGTATTGCTACCCCCAAAAGGGTTAATTGGGGCTTACCCTCTCTCACATCTCTGCCATTGAGCTGGGCATCAATATACAGAAGTTTTATTTCATGAATACATAGGTACTTGGACACTAGTCTTTTTAACCCCAAAGGAAAGTTCAAGTGACCTCTACATAACAGAAGGGTGCTTACTTCATAAAACATCTTTAAATCACTCTTTTGACATTTAAAATTAAGGGGTATAAAAGAATATGCTGCTTTTTCTTTTTATATGTATGGCAATTTACAGGCACAGCTGAAGATTTAAATACAATGCAGCATAAGAAAACATCTTGAAAAGCATTTGGAGATATTTTTGTGGACAGGTGGATATCAGAGCTAGTTAGAGATTTTTACAAAGCTTCTTTCAAAGAGATGCATGACCACTCAGTCCATTTTCTCTTCTTGGAAGTAATCTGCATCATTCATATATTCTTCCAGATAATCATATCTCTGCATATAAAATAAAAACCACATCAATTCATCAAGGACAGCAACTGAATGAAGCAAATACATTTCTTGTTGTGCCAAGCTTAATTCATAAACAAGAGCAGCAGCACTGATTCAGAAGCAGAGAGAACCAAAGCCTAATTTGGTAAGCCCTGCTCTACTCAGGTAATTTGTCCTATAGTGTTTCATGAAGCTTTAAGAAATCAAAATAATGAAGAAAAACTGATCCTGATACAGAAACACTGTGGAGGCTTAGTACGATGTATTTCATGGGTATCTAGTGTACTTGCATCAATTATGCCATTTTTTATTTTTTAACTAAGACCCCGGTATTGTATCACGTAGCACAGTGTTTCTCAAACTGGGGTCGCCGCTTGTGTAGGGAAAGCCCCTGGCGGGCTGGGTCGGTTTGTTTACCTGCCGCGTCCGCAGGTCCGGCCGATCGCGGCTTCCACTGGCCACGGTTCGCTGCCTCAGGCCAATGGGAGCTGCTGGAAGCGGCGCAGGCCGAGGGACTTACTGGCCGCCGCTTCCAGCAGCCCCCATTGGCCTGCAGCGGCGAACTGCGGCCAGTGGGAGCCGCGATCGGCCAGACCTGTGGACGGGGCAGGTAAACAAACCGGCCCGGCCCGCCAGGGGCTTTCCCTACACAAGCGGCGACCCCAGTTTGAGAAACACTGATGTAGCACATGGACTGACTACTGCAGCAGCACATAATAAAATAAATACAAGAATAAAAATAAATTAATGTGTTACTAATAATGTTACATTGTGCATTTTTTATGACATTAATATGGGTTCATTTTGCCAAAAATTATTCATGCTTTAAAAACTCATTTTAAAAGGGCTCTACTATTTCCATTGGAAGTTGTCCATTTAAACAGACAAGCAAAAATGGGTCCATTCCAAAAGAGAGGTGGCCTGAAACTCACATTTTTGAATGGAGGAGAATAAATGGCCAAAGAAGCTGAATTTGCTTGGACGTATGAATTTGAAATCCAGTGGAGGAAAGTCTATCAGACAAGTATATAAGCTGTAGATATTTTAAATGGCCCAAGCAAAGCCCTCCTTTATCTCTGATTTACACTCCTTTTGGTCAAGTTACTGTGCCTTTCCCAATAGTCAAACTCACACATTGTCACTATTAATAAAAGTTCTACAGGCCAAATTCCATTCTCAGTTACACTTGTGTAACACTGCTGCCTTCATATTATGCTTTGAATTACACCTGTGCAAACTCAATCTTTAACTGTAATTGGAACCAAATAAATTATTTTGCTGGTGCTGTGGAATAGAATCCAGCTCCCCCATCTTACCTGTCCAGCAGTGCTAAAAAGAGTAAAAATCAGTAAGGGACTTGCTTACTTTTGTGACTAAAATCAGACTGATTATTTGCAAGGAGCAGCTTTGTTCTGTAAATAGGTACTATTTTTGAGTCACTTTTCAGAGCAGAACTGCATTTTATGGAAAGGTATTACAAGTCTTGCATGGCTGATGTCTACCCTTTACCATCTTGAATGAACTACAGTAGACCACAAACGCACAACTTCTTACAACTTATTGCTTAGTTAAAACATGGACATTTTATTTAGCATTACTGTCACTACCGCCTTTAATACAAAGGAATTAACTCAATGACAGATTCCATCATACCTCCTGAATCCAGCCACTCTCTTCCAATTGACTGAAAAGCCTGTCGACTGTGTCTTTGACTGGCTCATCCTGAATGCCCTCCACCTCTGTAACTGAACAGCAGCGCTGATACAACTTGAATTTAAAATGTTTCAGATTATGATAAACCCTTGTACGATTTGCACACACGCTGCCAACCTTCAAAACCTATATAAAAAAAGTGAACAAACTTGGTTATCTAAGATAAATTAACATGAAGCAATGATCATCTTGACAATAAAATGCATGGCTAAATCAGTTTGGTATTTTGAAATAATGAACTAAACAGCCTTTGATACTATATGATTTACTCTATTTTATAAGCAATGTAGCCCCCACATTCTTTGCACCCTAAGCATGCAGGGGCAACGGCTGGTGATTCAGCGCAACTGCAGTTCCATCTGACCCTGTTCCTCAAGAACCACTACGCACAGCTCTGCAGGAACAGTGAAATGCTACCAGTAGATCCACCTGAGCAACGCTTACAAAATCCCCTAATGTTTGGAGGAAAACTGATTAAATCCTTTCTCATTTATACTTACTACCTGCTGGAGTCATAAGATGTAGCCACTTCAACATTCATGGAATTAAAATGTATGAAATAAAGTCTGGATTTATTAAGAATAAAAGCTCAAAAGCCTAAAAAGCAAAAGCTATATCAGGGTCACACTAAGGATGCACAACCATTTTGAACATTCAAGAAATTAAAAAAAAAAAAATCTCCAGAGATGCACCAAATCCACCTACATGCATGTTAACTTTCTCCTCTTGCTAAAGCCTATAGAAGAGTTTGACAAAATATTGGCTTTAAATATAACCACAAAATACACAGTGCATGTATTGTGGCTAAGTTAGCAGCACTGTGGGAACCTAAACCCTTGTATTTCACACTCATCACTATTTTACACCTGGGAAGCCTCCGTGATGCAAATATATAGATGTTGCATTTGATGGCCTTGTATATTTAACAGTATGTGACTCAGTGATATTTACAGATAGGCAAACGGTAAGTATACATGCATATACACAGACAGTTATACAGGTTTTAGCTGTAGTAATATTACATACAGGCAAGTGCACAGATACCTATTAAGTAGTTGGAACAGATTTTATGCAAAGCTGGTATTGATGAAGAATGATTATGTTCAGGTAAACACATAGGTGTTATTAAGAATGAGTGAAATTCACCATGAGACCCCCTGCATCCTTAAATCCACGTTGAGATCATGAGGGGAAGTTATGGGTGGAGTAGCAGTTCAGGTGTGCTTATGCCTCCCGTAGATTCCACAGAAGGGAGCTTCATGCTAGTTCCACATAGGTGGGTGTTTTGAGTGGCTATAGGGTCACATCAGAAGAGGGATTTATCCAGTATAAGTGGCACAGAAGGGTAGGGGTCGATACTTTAGCCTATAGGTTGGAGTAAAGCCTCTGGGAACAAAAAAAAAAAAAGCCTACAGCTGCATCTGGCCTCTGTTTTTTTGTGGATTTTACCTTCCCAGCCCAGCCGCACTTCTCCTGCACACAGCTTGGGTAACTCGAGCTTTATGCAAGAGAAATGGATTTCACTTTATGGCAGTGGTTCTCAGCCAGGGGTATGTGTACCCCTGGGGGTACGCAGAGGTCTTCCAAGGGGTACATCAACTCATCTAGATATTTGCCTAGTTTTAAAATAGACTACATAAAAAGCACTAGCTAAGTCAGTACACACTAAAATTTCATAAAATGACTTGTTTATACTGCTCTATACACTGAAATGTAAGTACAATATTTATATTCCAATTGATTTATTTTATAATTATATTGTAAAAAATGAGAAAGCAAGCAATTTTTCAGTAATAGTGTGCTGTGACACTTGTATTTTTAATGCCTGATTTTGTAAGCAAGTAGATTTTAAGTGAGGTGTAGACAAATCAGATCCTGAAAGGGGTACAGTAGTCTGGAAAGGTTGACAGCAACTGCTTTATGGTATACTAATAAGAGATTGACATCTTTCCAGTGCAGTACAGTATTGTTTTAGCTTGAGGTTATTTTTCTGTTTCTTGTGTGCAACAAGTACCTAACTGGCTAAGGCCCACTGCTCCTCAAAGTAGTGTGTTTAATTCAAGCTGTGGGATTTGTGATCTCAGATTGCATGTATTTTTGCTTAGCCATATTATAACTGCAGGATTTTCTCTTCTGAGTCATAAAGCGATGATACATTTCATTGTCATTGTTAATATTCTGAATATTTTTGTGTGTGGCTTAAGTGGTAGCTTACGGTCTTTTAAACCTTAAGCAGACTAGGTTTTAACCGAAGTCTACATCCTAGCTTTTCTGTAAGCATTTCGGTATGTGTCACTAAATGTTTACCTATGTGAGTGGTCCCAGCTACTTGACCTCATTCTCCACAGCAAAGGTTGGTACTTGCTGTATTTATTTTGTTGGTAATTATTAGATAGATAGTAGAAATTTAGGACTAATTTTCAATGGAATTCTCTGTAATTCCTGTCATTAAAAATACAGGGCCAGATCTTCAGGTAATGTGAATGAGCATAACTTCAGTGGAAACACATCATTTTAGGATTTTTCCCATATGCAGTGATTGCAAGTACACTGGCTTGAGGTCCAGGATTTGCTATAGCTGTGATTCTGCAACTGACTGCATGTGAGCAGACTGCTGCATCCACATGGAGACCCACTGTTCATCCACCCACAACAAACTGCAGGATTAGGACTGGTGTTTGGGTCCCAGTGGTACTGCAAGAGTTCAAGTCCAGAAACAGTTGTAAAGTTTGGGTACGTCTATACTTACCTCCGGGTCTGGCGGTAAGCAATCGATCTTCTGGGATCGATCCCGGAAGTGCTCGCCGTCGATGCCGGTACTCCTGCTCCGTGAGAGGAGTACGTGGAGTCGACGGGGGAGCCTGCCTGCCGCGTGTGGACCCGCGGTAAGTTTAAACTAAGATACTTCGACTTCAGCTACGTTATTCACGTAGCTGAAGTTGCGTATTTTAGTTCGAAGTGGGGGGTTAGTGTGGACCAGCCCTTTGAGGGCTTCAACCTTTATGCCTCAAAGAATGCTGTAAAAATCACTGGAAACCTGGGGAATCCAGCTTCACTTGCTGCACCATCCCAGAATGCCCAACAATTAAGAGCTGGATTATGGATATTTATGGGGCATTTGAGAATAACATGTGTATTCACTATATTCACTATCTACCTTGTTGAATTCAGCATATTATTTTTGTATTAACTAATTCAAAATCCTTTAATTTTTTCATTTTACCTTGAAGTTTCCCCAATATGGTACAATTTTAATATTACAATCTACACTTTATTGATTATAAATAAAGGGGGGGAATAGCTCAGTGGTTTGAGCATTGGCCTGCTAAACCCAGGGTTATGAGTTCAATCCTTGAGGGGGCCACTTAGGGATCTGGGGCAAAATCTGTACTTGGTCCTCCTAGTGAAGGCAGGGGGCTGGACTCGATGACCTTTCAAGGTCCCTTCCAGTTCTAGGAGATAAAATAAATTAATGGAGATATCCTATTTATTTATTTATCTCTGAAAACATTTCACTTTTTTTAAGCAAGAAAGATTTTGTTAAAGTTACCAAAAGCTTCTTTAGAACTCAGCCTTGGAAAAAGTCTATAGAGTGCATTCATTCTAATGTTAATTTCAGAAATCTCACTGACTTTTTCCTAATGCTTAATTTATCCGTGTTGGGTGGCTCAACTAACCAAACTTGTTATGCCAGTTGATGTGGAATGCACAGAGTGACCTGACCACAGAGAAGAATGAGAAAAGACATACCACAACTGTCATGTTTACTACCAAGTTGGCAAGCAGAAGACATGGTCCAGATAATAGGGCACATGGCAGCAAAGCAAAGCACTAACATCTATAATGCTAAACTAGATGTGACATCTTGGCGTAACCAAGGAGGGGGTAGGAAAGAAAAAGAAGGCTATGCACAAAAAACAAAAATAGTCACTGGAAATGTAAATAAAATAGCAACCACACCCACTGCCAATAGATATGAAAAGAAAAAATCCAGAGATCGGAGAAAAAGAAAACTGTACTTGTTACAATTAAAGGGGGTGTACTGAGGTGCAGAAGAAAGGACTGAAGTGAAGTTTTCATCCTCTCTCTCGGGTGCTTTTATATAGTTTAAAAAACAAACAAACAAACAAACCCAACCAAATTACATAATACCATTCATTCTGATCCACTGAGGCTGCACTGACTTTTCTTTCAGTCAGTTATTTTCCTGATGTGCCAGTTTAGCATTGTGCTGTCCTCTTGCAGTTGAGCTAAGTGACACGAGAGCAAAGACAGGACATTTGGGTCAACAAGCTGCAGATGAAACCTCCAGCACGGTACCAGTGAGTAGCACCCATTACTGGCCGGATTATGGATCACCATAGGAACAAGGAGGTAGTGTGGGCAGCTTCCAAGGAGCCACTGCTGTTTACAGTAGCAAAATGGGGCAAATTTAGTGTCATGTAACATTCCCTGGTTTGTTTCGTGGCCTCTGAACTAGACCGTACTTCCTCCTCATTCCCCCAAAGGATGCATTTTTGCAGATCAGGATGCACTATGATGGTTAAGTGTTAAAAAAAAGAAAAGAAAATCTAAGCTCCAAGCTTTTGATATTGAGTAGTCCAAACCAAACTGAGAAGATGAACTGTAATGAAAGTAACTCTATAAATTCAGTCTGGCATTGTACGTCTGTTCCAATTTTTAAAATGGCCTGTGCTCTTAACTGGGATAACAGGCCATCCAGGAGGTGCCCCAATAAAGAAGATTCTGTTTGGTGACACATGCAAGACCTGGGAAGTGTGGAAACTTCAAAAGATTATTCTACTAAGATGTGCTGTATGCTGTGGGTCCAGGGATTAGTCAAAGTTTTGTTTCTGTATCTTTGTGAACTAGAGATTGCAATCTAGCTACATGGGGGAGGGTTACCGAGCTTCATCCAGGAACTAAAGTTAGTAGCAGTTGATTATTAAAGAGCCCACGATAGGTAAACAACTCTAGAGAAGAACGAACAAATTGCATACACAGTAACTCCTCACTTAACGTTGTAGTTATGTTCCTGAAAAATGCAACTTTAAGTGAAATGATAAATGAATCCAATTTTCCCATAAGTTTTAATGTAAATGCGGGGGTTAGGTTCCAAGGAAATTTTTTTGTGGCAGACAAAAGGTATTATATGCTGTACAGTACTGTACTATGGTTGGGAAGTGCCCCTGGCTTACCCCACACAGGCACAGCCCACTGCAGGCAAGGGCGCTAGGAAGCACCTTTGCGGCAGCAGTGGCAGCTTTCCCGGAGAAGAACAGGCGCCAACTTTGCCGGGGGATGCTCCAGGCCCGTCTCTTCCCGTCCCCGCTCCATTCCAGGCCCACCTCTTTCCACCCCCACTCCACCTCCTCTCCAGTGCACACCGCATCCCTGCTCTCCTCCTCCCTCCCAGCGCTTCCCTGCCGCCAAACAGCTGTTTGGTTGTGCTTAGGACTTTCTGGGAGGGAGGGGGAAGAGTGGAGACTCAGCGTGCCGCCAAACAGCTGTTTGGCGGCAGGGAAGCAGTGAGAGGGAGGGGGAGAAGGCGGAGAAGAGGAACTTGTGCAATGTTCCCTTGTAAAGTTGCTGCTCTTCCACAGAATCTTACAAGCAGTGGACAGAGCAGGCAGCCGAACGACGTTATAAGGGAGCATTGCACAACTTTAAACGAGCATGTTCCCTAATTGAGCAGCAACGTAACTTTGAAACAATGTTAAGTGAGAGGACGTTAAGCGAGGAGTTACTGTATTTATTCAGGCTTGGCTCAAGAGGCCCAGCAGACAGAGTTTGAATACAAAGGGTCAGCCTGAACTGGCTGAGTATTCCTCAAACTGACATGTAATTGTAACCAAGGGGGCAAAACCCTGCTGGATGGGTTTGAAGAACTGGAAACTTACTAGGATTTCCATGTGATAGGTAACACCTTGTAAGCTTATTATGCATATAAGCTGTTTATTGTTTTTTGGTATGTTAACTCTGTAATGCTTTTGTCCTAAAAATAATTGTACTGTGTCTGTGATAGCTGGCTGGTCATTGAGAGCGTGAACTACAGGTGCTGGATTCAGCTCAGATGTGCTGGGACAATCATAGTAAACTGCAGAAGGACTGAAAGCCAAAATTCCTGGTTTGGAGGCCCAGACCAAAAGGGGCATCACCCACTGAGGAGCGATGGCTGGAGTACCAAAATTAATAGGCACCCTTGAGCAGATGATAAAGGGAGAACCATGACACTTTTTACTGACTTTTTTCTGGTCTTAAACAGGGAATAGAGATTACATCCTTGTCCTGGATAATTCATTACCTCCTTGAGTTTAGGTGGGGGTTTTTGATGTCTGCCCTTGGAGACCCATTTGCTGCCCTCGGGAAACAATACAAGATTTACGATTGGACCGTAACACACTCTACACTGACTTTGTCCTCACAGGTCATTAGGATTTATTGCTGTCCTATGACAGATAAAGCAAAAGAAGAAAACTAGATTCAGGGACTTGCTCCCATTACCCTGGTATAGAATAGCCCGAATCTGTTAACTGTCAGGCACACTACAAGGCTCATCTATTTTCTCAAGTTTTCAGTGAACTGCAAGTTATGGTCTTACTGATTATTTGATTTAAATGTTGTGGATTGGAGTAAGTATGGATAGGTTAACTAGCTGAATGGGATTAATTTCTTTATTTTTAAATATCTATGCAAGTGCCTAGAGCAGGGGTAGGCAACCTATGGCACTCGTGCTAAAGGCAGCACACAAGCTGATTTTCAGTGGCACTCACACTGCCCGGGTCCTGGCCACCGGTCCAGGGGGCTCTGCATTTTAATTTAATTTTTAATGAAGCTTCTTAAACATTTTATTGTTGTATGTAAAGTAAATAAGGTTTTTAGTTTAGTTATATATTACAGACTTATAGAAAGAGACCTTCTAAAAACGTTAAAACGTATTTCTGGCACGCAAAACCTTAAATTAGAGTGAATAAATGAAGACTCGGCACAGCACTTCTGAAAGGTTGCCGACCCCTGGCCTAGAGCTTTAGGATAGAGGATTTCAAATATGAATTTAGAAGAAAAGAATCAAGTTTTGGCAATTTACAAATGATGCTAAAATAGTGTTGAAAATTTATTCAAGAAACTGTGAAAGATATGGATTAATAAAATTCAAGAAGTTCCCTATAAAATCAGATTCAGGTAATCTAATAGAGAAATTACGAACTATGCTTATAAAAGAAATATTGATATTCCGTAGAAAGTATTTTTGGAGTAGACTTCATAGAAGAAGGTGTAGATAAACCTGAGATCATGCATGAAATTTAATATTAATTTTCCAGTTTATGGTGGAAATATATGTATAGTGTTTTCACCAGGCTTTGGTCAATCAATAAATTACTTGCTTCCTTCTACCCAAGGTTCTTCCAAGGTTGTAGCTCCAGTAAGGTAAAGAATGATGGTGAATAAAGATTCAGACATCTAAATTCAGGGCAACTAAAAAAACCCACCCCCATGCACACCACCTTGGGGGATTAGTTATGATGATGGGATCATCTCTCATTGTTTCATCATCTGAAACGTACAAAGCACCAACCAAGAACACAGAATTAAAAAAAAAAAAGCTACCTGTTTGTCATGCAACATAAAGTCATCTGTTTCCAAAGTTCTATAGTTGTACAGCTTTCCTGACAGCAACACAGCAAACTTACAGTACCGATGCAGTTCACAAGCTTGACAGGATCTATTTATTGGAGTCTTCATTACTATGCGGACTTCAGGGTAACAATCCACTCGCTCCTACAAAGATATATTACATAAAACTCTTCAACAGGATAGCCCCTAAACCAAGACAAAAACTCTTGACTACGTGAGGTGCTGAGTGCCCTCAACTCCAATGTCTTAGGGGCACTAACCAACCCCATTCATATTTCCATTTATTTCACTGTATTTGATCCTATTTCAATTATTCTCCTCATTCATATGCATGAGACTGAATTATTTCACACTGATTTCATATTCTAAGTTGTATGAATTACATTGTGAATTTCTTGGTTTCTTTAAAAGAAATCTGCAAACATTTATTGTGACAGTGTAACTGTCAAAAGATGCTCTTTGAAGTGCATGTGTGGGGCATTTACCAAGTCTGTGGGACAATCATTAATACATCTTTCAGGGCAGAATCTAGCTAGAAATACAGGAAAGCAGCCATGATGTATTTACACACTACCCCTGAATACTCAGATGTGTATTATCATGTAGTTTGTGCAACTAACTACTGGATACACATACAAAAATCACAGCTAATTAAGATCATGCCCCAAAATATGGAAAGACAAATAGTTATTAGGATTTGTATTTTCATTTAGGAGTAGAGTCTATGAATTTTTTTTTTTTTGACACCTGGAGCTACTTTATTGACCAAGACAGAAGCTAGATACCTTATATCGTTCTTTCCAGCGACTTCTAGAGATTAAGTTTTCAAGACGAGGTTGAATAAAGCGATCATCCAAATAATGGAGTGAGGTTACCATTTCTTGTGCATATCTCTTTCGCCTCGTTCCATCTGTTCAAAAAAAAAAGTCACTATAATACAATATATGATGTTCAGTGAATGCATGTTTTTCTTCCAGCTACAAAATCTTCAGGGAGATGAGGAGACTACACACTGAAAAGCATCCATATAATTATTTACTGATTGAAGAACGGTAACCTTAATGATTATTAGGGATATTTACAATAAAATCTGTTGTCCAGGAAAGCTACACAAATCATTAAAATTAACTTTGATATATTCATAAAGACACCTGTCCACAGCAGGTGCTGCAAAATAATAAAAAGAAGAATAGAAATAAAAACTCAAAATATGAATGAACTGCTCAATCAAAGATCATTCAATCTGAGAACAGTTAATCTCAAAATATAACCACTCACACTTATCAAAAGTCTGAAAAAACAGATGCTCCTGTCCTTTTCCCTACAATGTTTGTAATATAATTGCTTAATGAACGATATTTATACAGACCCGTTAAGTTAATTCTGAGACAAAAAGTTATGTGAAGAGGGAGTTAAGGTTGGGAGTACATGATAGTAACATTACACTATTGTAATTATCCCCAAAACATTTATTACA
Organism: Trachemys scripta elegans; assembly: GCF_013100865.1. Taxonomy (NCBI): domain Eukaryota; kingdom Metazoa; phylum Chordata; order Testudines; family Emydidae; genus Trachemys; species Trachemys scripta. The sequence goes on along the minus strand of NC_048298.1, from coordinate 317,755,337 downwards.
AACAAAGGAAATCAGAATATTATATTAAAAAAGAAGTTCAAATACGTTAAACATATAAACAATCTCAACTTTCCATTCTTAGCGATGTCATACTAAAATGCACTAATCATTATTCTATCTGGTCACAGATTAGATTACAATGGATTTTTAAAACACGTAGGTTCCTCCACCACTTTTCCTGCTCAATAACATCACAGAACAAATTAAAGTTGGATACACTAGTTTTTATAATCATCTCTTTACTGACTGTTTTGCCTAATTATCTTAATTACAACTAATTTCCTCAAATGTAGCATATGTGCAAACTTTCAGTAAATTTTAACTATGTGGAAGGTTTGAAGAAATAGTGCCTCTTAAATCAATTATTAAGATAGTTCAGGAAAAAGTGTGACACTGTGCTAAAATGGCTCATTTAAAAAATATTTTTAACTCAAACTAATTAATAGATTTACTTGTAAGTCCTTTTTGGAAGATGTTGTGTGTGACGAATATAGAGTAATTCAAAGATTCATAGATTCCGAGGCCAAAAGGGAATACACTGTGATCATCCAGTCTGACCTCCCGTATAGCACAGGTCAAGACCTTTCTCAAAGTAATTCCTTGAGCATATCTTTTACAAAAACATCCCATTTAGATTTAAAAGTGGTCAGTGATGTAATGTTCCAATAGTTAAATTATTCTCAGTTAAAAATTTGCACCTTAATTCCAGTCTGCATTTGATCATGTTATACCTTTCTTTACTAAACTGAAGAGCTAATTATTAAATATGTGTTCCTGAGGCACACTGTAGTCAAGTTACCCCTTAACTTTTTCTCTGTTAAACAAAACAGACTGACTACCCTGAATCTACATCACTGTAAGGCATGATTTCTAATCCTTTCATCATTCTTGTGGCTCTTCTTTGAACCCTCTTCAATTTATCAACATCTTTCTTGAATTGTGAATGCCACAATTGGACACAATATTTCAGCAGCAGTTGCACCAATGCCAAATATAGAGAGAAAATAAATTCTCTGATTCTAACTCAAGAGTCTCCTGTCTATGCATCCAAGGACTGCATTAGCTTTTTTGGCCACAGCATTGCCCAGGGAGCTCCTGTTCAGCTGGTTATCCACCACAACCCCCAAGTCTTTTTCAGAGTAACTGCTTTCCAGGATAGACTCCTTCATCCTGTAAGCATGGCCTACAGTCTTTGTTCCTAGACATATAAATTCACAGTTAGCCATATTAAAGTCCATATTGTTTGCTTGCACCTAGCTTAACAAGCGATCCAGATTGCTCAGAATCAGTGATCTGTCCTCTGTTATTTACCACTCCTCCAGCTTTTGTGTCAACTGCAAACCTGATCAGTGATTTTGTGTTTTCTTCCAGATCATTGATATAGATCTTAAATAGCACAAGGCCAAGAACTAATCCCTACAGGACCCTACAGTACATCTACTTGATGATGACTCCCTGTTTATAATTACATTTTGAAGCAGTTTTTAATCCATTTAATGTATGCCATGTTAATTTTATATTGTTCTAGCTTTGTAATCTAAATGTCATGCAGTCAAATATCAAGTCAAAACACCTTACAGAAGTATATAACAACAGTATTACTTTGCCCAACCAAACTTGTACTCTTATCCAAAGAGGATGTCAAGTTAGTTTGACACGAACTATTTTCCATAAATCCATGTTGAGTGGAATTATATTTAAATATAATTCTTTATTAATCAAGCCTCATATCAGCCGAATCAAAGGACAAATCCCTGATACAGAGAGGAACTCATCCAGATTTCAAAATACTTTCCAAACCTTAAAGAATTAAGCCCTACAGCACTCTTTTTAGGGTTTGTCCAAAGTGACTTTGTACAGCGCACTAGCCTGCTGCACACACTCACACCCTGGCTCCACTGTGATGCACAAAACTCCACCAAATCCTGTAGGAACCTAAACTCAATCAGTGTCTAAGTTTTCCCTAGATGCCCATGTTTCTCCCTCTGAGCATGCGCACTGCTGCCTCCCTCAGCTTCTGGATATCTATCTCCCAGCGTAAGCACAAGGGCGATTCACAAACAGGGAAAGACAGATATTGGTCCACTTAAGTCATATGTGGGGCCCTAAAAGTTAGGCATTGCAACGCTGAGCATCATGGCACCTAAGGGCAGTCTACACTTCAATATAGCTGTGCCACTGTAATGCTGTAATGAAGACACTTTAAGCCGACTGCATAGCGCTTCTGTCGGTTTAGTTAATCCACCTCCGTGCGAGGTGGTAGCTATGTTGGCAGGAGAAGCTCACCAGCCCCCGAGCAACGTAGTTATACTGAAGTAATTCTGTAGTGTAGACCAGGGCTAAGTCCCTTCGTGGATCCCACCCAGAGGCTTTGTCTATACTGACAACTGAATGACAAAACTTGTGTCAGTGTTAAAAAAAGGTGTTAAAAAAAATAAACACAAAAAAAAAACCCCCACACACCCGAAAGAAAAGTTTTGTGTATGAAAAGCGCTAGTGTGAACAGCGCTTTGTCGGTAGGAGCGCTCTCCTGCCGGCAAACAGCTGCTACACTGCATGTCTTTTAGCAGCACGGCTGTGTTGCTAAAAGGTGCGTAGTGTAGACAAAGCCTAAATCTCTACACAACCAAACCCTTAGATTATTCTCCGCACTTCGCAGATGGAATAAACTGAAGCAGACAAAGGTTAAGTGATTCGCTTAAAGCCACACAAGCAAGTCAGTGGCAGAACTGGGACCAGAAAAGACGGTCTCACCTTTGTAACTGTTGTTCTTCGAGATGTGTTGCTTATATCCATTCCAATTAGGTGTGCGTGCGCCACGTGCACGATCGTCGGAAGATTTTTACCCTAGCAACACTCAGTGGGTCGGCTGAGGCGCTCCCTAGAGTGGCGCCCTTATGGTGCCGGATATATGTCCCTGCCGACCCAGCGCCCCCTCAGTTCCTTCTTGCCGGCTACTCTGACAATGGGGAAGGAGGACAGGTTTGGAATGGATATGAGCAACACATCTCGAAGAACAGTTACAAAGGTGAGTAACTGTCTTTTCTTCTTCGAGTGCTTGCTCATATCGATTCCAATTAGGTGACTCACAAGCCTTACCAAGGCGGTGGGGTCGGAGTTAGATGTCACGGAATGAAGGACCGCTGAACCGAATGCTGCATCATCCCTGGAGTGCTGCACTATGGCATAGTGGGAGGCAAAAGTGTGCATGGATGACCAAGTCGCTGCCCTGCAGATCTCCTGTATGGGCACATGAGCCAGAAAGGCGGAGGACGAAGCTTGAGCCCGAGTGGAATGGGCAGTGAATCGTGTAGCTAGGACACTAGCCAAGTCATAACATGCACGGATGCATGAGGTAATCCGAGACGAGATTTGCTGCGAAGAGAGCGGGAGGCCTTTCATCTGGTCTGCCACCGCTACGAACAGTTGGGACGTCTTTCTGAATGGCTTCGTTCACTCGATGTAAAAGGCAAGAGCCCTGCGGACGTCTAGGGAATGTAGCTGTTGTTCCCATCGCGAAGCGTGCAGCTTCGGGAAGAAGACCAGGAGGAAGATGTCTTGGTTGACATGAAAGACAGACACCACCTTAGGGTGGAAAGCGGGGTGTGGTCGCAGCTGTACCTTGTCCTTATGGAACACCATATACGGTGGGTCCGATGTGAGGGCCTGAAGTTCTGAGACTCGTCTCGCCGATGTGATAGCGATGAGGAAAGCTGTTTTCCAGGACAGGTACAGAAGCGAGCAGGTGGCCATCGGTTCGAAGGAGGCACCCATGAGTCTAGATAGGACTAGGTTGAGGTCCCACGTAGGGGCCGGATGACGAATTTGCAGGTACAGGCGTTCCAAACCCTTGAGGAACCTGCTGACCATGGGACTGGAGAAGACTGAGCGCCGGTTGTCGCCCGGGTGGAAGGCTGAAATCGCTGATAAGTGTACTCTGATAGATGAGACAGCTAGGCCTGGCTGTTTCAGGGACCACAGATAGCCTAGGATGGTAGGTACTGGCACCTCCAGAGGGATAGTATTACTCAGAGCACACCAGCACGAGAAGCACTTCCATTGGGCCAGGTATGTGGACCTAGTGGAGGGCTTTCTGCTCCCCAAGAGCACTTGCTGCACGGAACTGGAGCACCGCCGCTCAGATTGAGTCAGCCATACAGCATCCATGCTGTGAGGTGGAGGGACTGCAGGTCTGGATGACATAACCTGCCGTGTTCCTGAGTGATCAGGTCCGGCCACAATGGTAGAGGAATTGGTTCGGTCACCGACAGTGCGTGCACACCTAATTGGAATCGATATGAGCAAGCACTCGAAGAAGAACCCAGGAATTCTAACGCCCAGACCCACACCAACTACCAAATATGACTTTCTTATGCATAAATACCATAATGTTTTACCCCACAGGCATTACATTTTCTGCCATGTAATGTTACTTACCATACAATGAGCTCAAAAAAGTGTCATCAATTGTGTTGATGAGGAAAGCTTTTACAACTCTTTGGAAGTGGACATAATGGTCACAGCGAGAGACTGGAAAAAATGCAACCAGATAAAGCAATTAACAGTGTAAAAAAGCCTCACAAGCAACAAATTCATATACAGACCATACATGTTTCATGCAAAATTTGATAAAGAGGTACCTAATCTCAAATACTATAAATGCAATTTTTTAAATCAATTTTTCAATTATTATTTTCAAAATTTCAATTCAAGATATACAAAAACAGAGGACTTTTGAAGTTAAGATCTTTCATTTAAACAGTGCCTTTCATCCCAAACAATATCAAAGAACTTTACCATAGAAGCCACACCCACCCACCCCCCTTCCATTAGCTGATTATACTTTGGAGACAGGAGTGTAACACAAATTCTCTTTAACAGCACATGGCAATAACACAGAATAGTTAATGATAGAAAGCAAAGGATACTGTATCCAAGAGAAACTGCAGAAGGAACTTTAGGTAGCTACCCAAGAATAGTAATTACCTACAACAGAATTCAGCCAGAACATTAGGGTTAACATGGCTGATTTTGAGGAATGCAGCAAGAGTTTTAGGAACCACAAGAAGCAAGAAGTTTCGTGTCTCAATAGGAATTTGATACCCAACATCAGGGGCTGAATAATTTACCTCACATCTAACTGAAAATACAGTTACAGCACCTTACCAACCCCGCCCCCTCCCCCCCCAAAAGCCCACAAAACCCAGTAAGATAAAGGAATAAAATGACTGAGTATTGTTATGGAAGCTACAATGCCTCCACAATAAGCTATAGCATTTTTGAATTTTAATTTTCTACTTTCAAGCTATCATGCACTTTCGCACTATTTTGAGCTAATATAGACAAGTTCTGATAAACACCAAATCATGGGTTTACAAGCAAAGTACTCATATCAACTTGTGGCTTATTTTAACCTTACAGCGTGGAATGTAATATTCCAGTAATTGGAATTTTGATGTATCCAGTTCTTTCCCTTGTGGTTGGTTTTCATCCTCAGAATGTTCTGCACATTCTTCTTCATCCTCAACTATAAAGTCTTTCATACTATCATCATCATCATCAATGTCACTGCTTGCTGTTGGTGTGAGGGGTAAAGGATAGGATGATTCTTCTATTATTTCCACATCATCATCAGAATCCTAAGTAAATTAAAAACATCTTAAAACAAACCATCATTTGAATACTTCCCCTATGAAATTTTCAACATTTGCATTGCTTAGTAAAATATGCAATTTTGTGTGTAACACACACACACTCTTGGCCTTTGAATATTGCATGTTCAATTAACAAGAAAAGAGATTTCAATTGACTAACAGTCCAAACAAGGGAAAGTTTACTTTCACTGTAATTCATATAGATCTCTGTTCCTACGTACGTCTGTCTGTAGCAGTTTTCTTAGGCCTGGTCTATACTACCCGCCTGAATCGGCGGGTAGAAATCGACCTCTCGGGGATCGATTTATCGCGTCCCGTTGGGACGCGACAATCGATCCCCGAATCGGCGCTCTAACTCCACCAGCGGAGGTGGTAGTAAGCGCCGCCGACAAAAAGCGGCAGAAGTCGATTTTGCCGCCGTCCTCACAACGGGGTAAGTCGGCTGTAATACGTCGAATTCAGCTACGCTATTCACGTAGCTGAATTTGCGTATCTTAAATCGACTCCCCGCTGTAGTGTAGATGTACCCTTAGCTCTAGAAGTCTAAGCTACCTCAATTAGGTAGCATGTTCCTCCATTGAGGAGGTCTGGCAGCCCCCTCCAATGTCTCTGTCAAGTCCTTTTAAAGAAAAGGAATTTTAAAAGAAAATAAAAAATTACGGGGAGGGAAAAAAAAAAAAAAAAAGGGAATGTATCCTTAACTATTTGGAGAAGATGGACAGATGAGTTCTAATGAGTTCAGTCTTCTGGTTGACTATGAGAACAAACACAAGGAGCTCTTCAGCCCTTGGCAATAAAAAAAAAAAAATAACCCAAAACTAAAGGCATCAGAGACAGTATTACTGCATAGTTGCAACATGCATCCGCTTAAAGTGTAGGGGATGAAGCTCTTGCAACTTTTGGGGAGCTCCCAACCTATCTTGAAAGTAAAATTCTGTGAGGTGATATGTATGAAAAAACAAAGTATTGAATTTCAAAGGTAAAAACATACCACACAATATTTACTATTACTGGATGCCCGAGTTGATCTTTGTCTTGCGAGTTCTTTCAGTTTTATTAGCCGCTTCTGTTTCCCATTAGTCAAGTCTTCTTCTGTAGTAGGGGTTTTATATTGCTCCTGTTCTTGAGAACACTCATCTTCATCCATTATACAATAACGTTTAGCAAATACTTTTCTAATAGGGATGTCACTATCATCACTCCTGTCACTGTCATACATTACAGATGTGCTCGACCTCTTACGCTTCCCTGGAGTGATGCAGTCATCCTCCACATCCTCTACGACTGTGTCATCATGGCCTTTCTCCTCATGATCTGAAAGATTATACCTCTTAACTACAGTTTCTTGTTTTTCAGCCACTTCGTCTTCTGATGTAGAGGAGAGTCGTTCATCTTCTGAAGCAGATGTGAGTTCTTCATCACTATCAAGCAATATGGTCTCTCTTTTAGTCCGCCTCCAATCAACCCGAGATTTGGATGCTGGTTCTTCTATTCTTGTATTCCTCCTTGTTTCATATCTTCTGATAACTGGTTTTGTTTCCATTGAAAAGCTACCGCAATAATAAAAAACAAACTGTATTTACCAAAAAAACCCAGAGTAGCTATGATACCAAGATATTCAAATCAGTATGCATTATTAATCTAATACATCTATGATTAATGGTCTATTGCTTAGAGAAGCTCTCAGACAAAAGGGCTGAGAGTGCACAGCAATAATTTCATGGTACGACATACCTTATAATAATGTTATTGTTATTAAGAATCACATACACACACACACACACACAAACACCAGGCATTAGAAACAGAGGAAAGTGAAACCCACAAATAAAATGGAGAAAAAAACCCCCATAATTGGAAAGTTTTAATTTAAATTTTACATTTACATGTACCGTTAAGATGTTTCATCAACGTTAACTCTGCCCCTTAGTGATGTCCAGAGGAAGGGCATGTGTAAAAAGAATAGAATAGGAAAATACTACAAGAGACAGGTACCCATACATCTCATTTGCTTGGTAACAAAAACACTAGAATGCTTTACTCTTACTGTGCAAACACTGGCTTCTGTATGACCCTTCATTCAGACATCCCTTATGATGGGATCTCTGCATTACACCCAGCACAGTGACTGTTTGACTGGGAGTTTCCTTAGTTTATTCCAAATTCACAACTCTTCAGCTCCTCAAACCCCTGCCTTGGGGTGCAACAGAGCAAGGGCTTTTCAGTCCTGAAGAACCGAGGCCCCGGCAGAAGGCAGCTGAGCAGGGGAGCTTAGCCGCCTGGGGCCAAAGGAGCCCTGGGATGCGGAGACTGCAAGGAACTGCACGGTAACCGGGGCGGCAGCTTTTTGCAATGGGGCGGGACAATGCAGCTCGGACGCCTCAAACGAGCGGCCGGGCCTTACGTGACCCCCTCCCCGACCGCCCGGGGATGACAGCAAGGCGGGAAGGCGGCGGGGCCCCGCAGGCGCGGCGGGGAGTTGCCGCGGGCTCGATGTGCAGGGAGGGGAGGGGCGGCGCATCGCCACGGCCAGCGCCGGTGTAGCGGCCCCGCTAATAGCCCAGCCCGGGGCCCGCCCCAAGGAGCGCACCGCGCTGGCGGGCAGGTGTAACCGTCAGCGCCCCCCGTGGGGCCAGTCCCTCCGGGGGGGCTTTCTCGCGCCAGCCCAGTCAGGGCATCTCCCGCCTCCCCGAGGGGAGGGGGTCAGACAGGGCCCCCCCTCCCCCGTTACGCACATTTAAAGGCTCCGGCCGCGCGCACCCCAGGAATCCCCGCGCCGAGTGCCGTTGCTCCCCCAGCGCAGCACCCGGACCCTCCCACCTTCAAGTGCAGCGGCCTCGCAGGCGGTGATTGGCGCGTCCCGCCTGTCACTCACTCCCACTCGGTGTTGACGGAAGTGCTGGGAGGCTGTTGGAATGGGGTCACGTGACCTGGCATGCTGCCTGCCTGGGCCAGAGGTTGAGATTTAGGATGATGTCACTGCCGGGGTGGGAGCTGTTTCTCTCCTACGCAGAAAGGTCCCCAGGTGTTGGTTTGGATGGAAGGGGCTCCTGGCCTGGGTGTGACTGGCACTGGGTTGGGCGGGGGGGAGAGAGAGAGAGAGAGAGAGCGAGCAAGTACCTGGGGGACCAGTACTAGAGCCAGGACCCTCTTGGCTCCAGCTGGGGGACAGGCTGCTGGAGCCAACCTTGCCCAGTGGGGGTAGGGAATCAGCACATCTTTGACTGGCCAAGGCAGTGGAAAAAGACCTGGCGTGTGCAGGCCTGACCTGGAAGAGGCATGGTGACCTAAAGGAGACAGTGGGCAGGGGGCTGCAGCGCCCTCCGTTGGCCCTCTATGCACATCAACCCAGGGACTATGATGAGAATTGCAGGCAGAATATGCTTCACTTGAGGGAAAGGTAAAGTAGTGGGTGTGCTTCTGCCTGCATCAGAGTCCACTGGAGGCCAGGGTCCTGACCTGGCTCCGCATCTTACCGGGGCTGTGCCTAAATTTATCCACCCAAGGTTCTTTCCCTGGCTGTACCACAAACTTCCTCTGTGGACTTTGACAAGTCATTTTGAAAGTGTAGGCTCGATTCTCCATCTCCCTGAACTGCATATCATCATTTATACCAGTGCTGAGTGGGTGTAAATGCTAGTATTGTGTTTTTGGGAGTGTTTTACACCCACTTTACACCACACAGGAAGGGCAATGCAGCCCTTTGGCTCAAGTATCAGGGGGTAGCCGTGTTAGTCTGTATCTACAAAAACAACAAGGAGTCTGGTGGCACCTTAAAGACTAACAGATTTATTTGTGCATAAGCTTTCGTGAGTAAAAACCTCACTTCTTCAGATGCATAGTCTCTATGCATCTGAAGAAGTGAGGTTTTTACTCACGAAAGCTTATGCACAAATAAATCTGTTAGTCTTTAAGGTGCCACCAGACTCCTTGTTGCCTTTGGCTCAGTTACCCATGCCAAAGGAATACAGCAACTTTTTTCAATTGATTGAGGATTTTATTTTGGCTTTAAAGAGTAGTTTAGGCTATTTTGTAGGCTGTTGACAAGTATTCTCTATTGTCATGCCCTTCCCCTTCCCCTCACCCCCCTGCTTTATTGACAGAATTGCATTTATTTTTCAGATAGTAAAGATTTGACTATTACTGCCCTTGCCACTGTAAAAATCTGCTGCAGTTTCAAATTTTGTGGTGTAGTGTAATCAGTGGATAACAGAGAGATGTAAAGAATCATTAAATATTTAACAAATATTTCAGAAGAGAGATATGATGTTTTCTGTATCACGCAGTAAGGCCTATTAATATTTTCAGAACAAGTTCATGTTGTCAATGATACTTAGCTGTCAAAATTTGAAACCTTCCCTTATGCTGTGTTTTACTATTTAGTTTTGTGTCACAAGGTGGATCAAAATCAGCCTTGTAAAAGGACCACAGCCCAGCTCCTCAAATGTTTTTAAGCTTATGCTCAAATAAATTTGTTAGTCTCTAAGGTGCCACAAGTACTCCTGTTCTTTTCGCGGATACAGACTAACACGGCTGCTACTCTGAAACCTGTTTCTAAGAGCCTAACTCCTATGGAAGTCAATGCTTTGTTTTGGGGATCTGCACCCAGTTTCATATCTCAACTATTTATAAATTCACAGTGATAAGGCCAGAATATATCCTTAGGTCACCTAGTCTGATCTCCTGTATATTACAAGACATTAAATTTCACCAAGTTACTCCAGTACTGAGTCCAATAACCTGTGTTTGACTAAAGCATATCTTCCAGGAAGGCATCCAGTCTTGATCGGAGAACATGAAGAGATGGAAAAATCCATCACATGTCTTAGTAGTTTGTTCTAATCGTTATCATTCTCAGCTCTGGGGCCTGATGTTCAGAAGTGCTGAGCATCCACAGTGCTCATTGATGTCAATGCTCAGTACCCCAAAAGAGTCACTTCTATAGTGCTTAATTCTGTTCCTGTTCAGCTAATGGCAAAAATCCTTCATTGACTTCTATTAGCAGGATTGGTCCCAAACCACTAGGAAAGGAACTATTAATAACAATTTTGTTTAGTTTTACAATATATTAACTTAAATTGGTGAATGTATTTCTAAGTAGATTTAATCACATGAAGAGTTTGAAGGGGGAGTAGCAAGCTGTGTTTGAGTTACAGGTCATTAAAAAAAACACTGTTCTGATTTGAGATGGTCTTTTTTTCTATTGTTTTTGTCTCCGTCTAGCTTAAATATAATTTGAATTTTATTCAACCTTTGTACAAACAAAACAAAATCAAAACATTCTCCTTTGCCTTCAGAGCAACCCTGACAATTCTAGTTTTCCAGCCCATATAATTTTGGGTTGGAAATCAAATCTTTACAGAGGAAGCTAGTTGCAGCCCTAACTGTGGAGTAGCTATAGCCGCTCCATAATATTGCACATCTGGTGGTGATATCCATGTGATAAATTGCATTTTTCATGCACTTTTGACCACTTAAGCTGCACTCTGCTAAGTATTCTATCCTCCTTGGGACTTATTCAAAACAGTTGTAACCTCCCACAGAAATGTTTCTTTTGGGATAATCTCCATAAGTCATGGCTTTGCCGCTTGTAAGTAATTTGGCTATTCTCAATGCATGCCATACTCTATATTTAATGCTAGTCCTACTCCGAAAGTCAATACACCAGGGCAGTATTTAGATATACACTAGATTTATATAAATAGTCTGTTTACACACATACATAGAAGAATATATATTTTTGGACCAAGATTAGCATTTTATAGTATGGAAACCATCAAGTTGTTTGCTGGGTAGGAAGTGAGACTTCATGACCTATTGTTCTTTAGCTGGACAAATATTACAGTTGCACTGATCTAAGGTGTGTTGATAAATATTGAATCTTGTTCTCAATTTTATTTTCAGGTGTAATTGTTATGTAGACATCTGTGATAAATAAAAGGGGGGATAGCTCCCTTTGATGGACAGCCAGTTAGTTGTAAAATCCCTCTTGGTTGCTGTTCTTTACTTGCTTTATCTGTAAAGGGTTAAAAAGTCCCCCAGGTTTAAAAAAAGAAAAAGAAAAAAAAGTGGGCCCCTGACCAAAAGAGCCAGTGGAAAGGTAGAACTTTTCAAAATTGGGAAAGAAACTTTGCCTTTGTCTATTGTTCTCTGGGCTGGAGGGACAGAGCAGCCATGCTATAAGCAGCTTAAGCCAGGTCTGATCATAAATGATCAGATCATGTCTAGAACTACTTATCTGAACTCCAAATGTGTAAGTAAATCAGAATGTTTAGCTAAACACGATTAGGGTTATTTCTTTTATTTCTTATTGGCTTGTGGACTCCTCTGTGCTAACCCCAGATGCTTTTGTTTGCTGTAGTCAAAGTTTGAAGTGGGCTGTAGCCCACGAAAGCTTATGCTCTAATAAATTTGTTGGTCTCTAAGGTGCCACAAGTACTCCTGTTCTTTTTGTGGATACAGACTAACACGGCTGCTTCTCTGAAACCTTTGTTTGCTTGTAACCTTTAAGCTGAACCCCCAAGAAAGCTATTTTGGGAGCTTGCTTTTTGGAATTGCTCTTTTAAAATCTAGCAAAAGCCTAAATTCTAGATGTATTTTCTTTCTTTTTGTTTTTAATAAAATTTACCTTTTTTAAGAACAGAATTGGATTTTTGGTGTCCTAAGAGGTTTGTGCATGTTGTTTGATTAGCTGGTAGCCACAGCTAATTTTCTCTGTTTTCTTTCTCAGCTCTTCCCCGTGTGTGTGGGGGGGAGGGGGGAGGTGGTTGAAAGGGCTTGAGGGTACCCCACAGGGAGGAATTCCCAAATGCTCCTTCCTGGTTTCAAAGGGGGGTTTTTGCATTTGGGTGAGGGCAGTGTTTACCATGCCAAGGTCAGAGAAAAGCTGTAACCTTGGGAGTTTAATACAAGACGGGAGTGGTAAGTATTAATTTTTAAAATCCTTGCAGCCCCACTTCTGCACTCGGAGTGACAGAGTTGGGATTCAGCCCTGACAACATCCATTAGACATCCTTTTTTCCTGGACAGATATATTCTTTTGAGAAAGCTATAAACAGTTCAAATAAAAAGTTATCCAATGTGGTGGATAACATGTCTGTCTTTACTATCTGGAAGTTGCAATTGATTCTGGTTGAGGTTCAACATTTATTTAAAAAAATGTTACTCATCACAGAATTGTTTTCCCTCTGCTTGGTCTGCAGTAGCACAACAGATCCTGGACCTACAGAACAGCCTATTCCTATTGACATTACTATTGCAGCAAGGTCTTATTCACATGCAGACCTTTCTGTATATTATTGGAAGAATAGGTGATAATAATCACAATGGTAGGAAATAATATGAACTAAACGGCCAAACCTTGTCCATCTTATTTGCACAGTAATACCATTGTTCATGGTGGAAAGGTGGAAAGCATATGAAATCAAAGGGTGGAAAGGAGTTGCTTTAGGTGGTTGGCTGCATTCCTGTTTTAAATTATTATTTTAATGCTGTTGGAATTTTATTGTATTATCAATGGTGTGTGAGGGTGCCTAGAGTCATAGAATATCAGGATTGAAAGGGACCTCAGGAGGTCATCTAGTCCAACCCCCCTGCTCAGAGCAGAACCAATCCCCAGACAGATTTTTGCCCCAGATCCCTAAATGGCCCCTTCAAGCATTGAACTCACAACCCTGGGTTTAATAGGCCAATGCTCAAACCATTGAGCTATCTTGGATAGGCATTTTTCATTATTTTAAGTCTAATTACATAATAAAATACTTGTGCAAATACACTGTGTAGAAATCAGGGTGGATTTGATTTCAATCACTAGTCAGGAAGACTCTATTTAATGATGGATTTCTACATAAAGTGCATTCTTGTTGGTTGTTATAACTTTAATACATATTCTTCACAACTCAGAGCTAGATGTAGGTTTCATTTTTAGAAGGTACACACTATACATGTTTAAAGTGATTTATTTTGAAAACTTTTCAGATTAGTTTTACAGCTGTATCAGAAAATGAATGATTATTTTAGGGTTACCATATTTTAACTTTAAAAAAGGAGGACACTACACGGGGCCCCGCCTCCGCCCCAGCCCCGCCCAACTCCGCCACTTACTGCCCCTTCCCCCAAGTCCCCGCCCCAACTCTGCCCCCTGTCCTGAACGCTCCGCCCCCTGCTCCTCCCCCTCCCCTGCTTCCCGCAAATCAAATGTTCGCGAGAAGCCTGAAACAGGGAGGCAGCAGGTAAGCTGGGGTTGGGGCTAGGGTGGGGCGCGGCGTGGCACGGCCCAGCCCAGTCCGGCTGAGCGGCTCCCTTCGGCGGCCGGCCGGCTTTGGCCCCGGCGTCTCCCGCCCGGCTCGGCTTGGGCCCTGGGGCGCCGGCCCCTGGCCGAGCGCTCCCGGCTGAGCACCACTGGCCCCCGGCTGAGCGGCCCCGGCCGAGCACCCCCGGCCCCAGCCCCCGGCCGAGCATCGCCGGCCCAGGCCTGGCCCCCGGCCGAGCACCGCCGGCCCCAGCAGCGCCAGCCCCCGGCCGAGCACCGCCGGCCCCGCACCGCTGGCCCCGGCCCCAGCGGCCCCGGCCGAGCACCACCGGCCCCAGCAGTGCCGGCCCCCGGCCAAGCACCACCAGGCTCTCCCTCCCTCCCTATTTTCCTGGACATGTCCGGCTTTTTGGGATTTCCTCCCGGATGGGGATTTGAGGCCCAAAAAGCTGGACATGTCCGGGAAAATCCGGACGTATGTTAACCCTAGATTATTTGGTTATTTCATTTACCAAAGGTAATTGAATCAAATATTTATGAAGTCACTGAGAGGTGAACTGTCTCCAATTCAACAGGTTAATCATTAATATTTGGAGGATTTTCTTGCCATGCTGTATTATGAGGAGAACATCACCAGACAGACATTTAAACTGTTTTATTTAACTAAAACAACAACGTTATGTATTCTGGATTTTTTTCTTCAACAGCAAACATATAATATTTTAACAAAACAAGCATATGCATTTTTGAATTTAGTTAAATGTTCAAGTTTTTTTAAAAATCAGGTTTGTTTTTGTTAAAATTGTTTTTAACTAAAATAGTTAAATGAAATATATATATTTTTAAAACAAAAATCAAATCAACTGTCAGCCAGGTCAACATGAGAAACTTAAAAGATTGGCTTCTGCAGCTAACTCAGTTGTCTTCACCTTCATTTTCCTGTTTGTTCATAATCTGGAAAAGAAAAACAAGCTTTCCTGCTTTTTCAGGTCCCTAACGATTTCTCAATTTGGAATGAATTAGGCCAAAGGAAGAAAATATTCTTTCTACATTGGCAGAAGAAGCTACTGCTGTTAGAAGTGAGATTATCACTTCAACAGTCTCTGAATCCAAGTGCTTAAGTGACTTCCACCAGTTCACTGGTGTGACTTTCTTTTAAACACCATCAGCAAACATGTAGTTCTTGAATGGTTCTTATTCCTAAACTGGGTCTCTTTTACAACCTGCTGCCATTATAGGTTTTCCCTTCTAGTGAGAGAATGGTATGGTAGATCTCAAATCAATGAAGGCCACACTCAGAGAGACCTCAAGACTTCTGGAATATGCTGCTCAAACAGTTTCACTTTTGTTTCTTCTGCCTGTCCCTCCCTTCTCACATTTATCTCTGGACTTCTTCTCCTTGTCCAGATCTATTCCGCCCCCAACAATCTTCTAGAAATTCATTGAACTTTTTGAAACTTTGCACTTTTAGAGAGAGGTAAGGGATTGACTCTGTGTACACAAATTTGCAGAGGAACAACAGGGTTGAGGTCTGTTATTTCTCACCTCTATATTTTATTTATTTATTTATTTATGTAAAAACATTTTTGCTGTTAACAAGCATGTTACCTCTGGAAACACAAATCCACAGTTTGAGAACTGCAAAACTAAGCATCTCGGATGGTATCTTCTAGACTGAGCACTGAGTCCCATTGGGTAGATAGAAAGATTAACCTAAATAATATATACAGAAGCCCCTGGAACCCCATAAGATTGGGTCCCTAATCCATGAACTATTGGAATTCATTTACAAAACTTTTCTTAAACATGACATAAATATATTGTCTCATACTATAGAATTAGAATGTATAATCCCTATTCCATGATGAGATATCTTTGAGCTATAATGTATCTTAATTAAAACTATCTTTAGATAGGTTTTTTCCTCAAAAAGCATTTTATCAAAAAAAATCCGATTTAAATAAAAAAAAATCTGATTTTTTTTAAATCATTGATTTTTATCCTCCCTGGTAGAAATTGACCCAAAGTTTAGTATTTTTTTTCTCCAAAGAGTGAGACATTTTACTAGGGCTACCATATGTCCGGCTTTTCGGTCTATAAATAGCTGTCCGGGAGGGATTTTTAAAAATCTAAAAATGTCCGGGATTTCCCTCCGGTCGGCTATTTATAGACAGAAAAGTGGCGGCCAAGCGCCGCTGGGCACCCAAAGCCCCTTCCCGGCTCCCCCCATCCCCTGCAGTCTTACCACGCTGTCCGGCCCCGCAGCTGTCTTCCCCCTCCTCCACTCCCCTGAATGCTCCTCCCACCTGCTCCTCTCCCTCCCCTGCTTCTCGCGAATCAGATCTTCGCGGGAAGTCTGAAAAGAAGCAAGGGCTGGTGGGAGGCAGCAGCAGGTAAGCTGGGGCACGGGGGGGCGCGAGGAGGAGAGCTCCTGGGAGGCGTGGCCCTGGCCGAGTGGCTCCCTCCGGCCTGGGCCGAGTGGCACCTGGTGGCCCCAGCAGTTCTGGCCCAGCTCGGGCTCCAGCGGCTCTGGCCCTGGTTCTGGCCCCAGGGTGGTGGCCCCGGTTCCGGCTGAGCACGCCAGCCCGGCGCCGGCCGAGCACCCCCAGCCTGGCCCGGCTCGGGCCCCAGCAGTGCTGGCCCCGGCGGCTCCGGCCCAGCTCGGGCCCCAGCAGCGCCGGCCCTGGTTCCGGCCGAGCGCGCCCGCCCAGCCCCGGCCGAGCACTTCCGGCCCGGCCCCAAGCCCCGCAACCCCGGCTGGAGCCCTGGCCGGAGTGCAGCCCGATTCCTGGGCTCTTTAAAGCCGGCCCTGGTCAGGGGACAGGGAGGGAGAGTTGGATGGGTTGGGAGTTGGGGGGGGGGGGCTGTCAGGGGGCAGGGGTGTGGAGAGGGGTCAAGGCAGGCAGGTAGCAGAGGGGGTTGGATGGGTCAGGAGTTCTGGGGGTCCTGTCAGGGGGCGGGGAGCAGTTGGATAGGGCATGGGAGTCTCTAGGGGTCTGTCTGGGGGTGGGGGTGTGGATAAGGGTCGGGGCAGTCAGGGGACAGGTAGGGTCGTAGGGGGTTTTCAGGAGGGGGCAGTCAGGGGACAAGAAGCAGGGTGGCTTAGATAGGGCGTGGGATCCTAGGGGGCAGTTAGTGGCAGGGGTCCCAGGAGGGGGCAGTCAGGGGACAAGGAGCGGGAGGGGGTTGGGGATTATGAGGGGGGCAATCAGGGGGTGGGAAGTGGGAGGGAGTGGATGGGGGCAGGGACGGGGCTAGAGCAGGGCTCCCTCCGTGTTCTCTTTTTTGCTTGTGGAAATATGGTAACCCTAATTTTACATTTCAGTAGAACTATTCTATGTGTACTTCTCTGTATGCTGCTTGCTCGATGTTATTGAAAACAAAAACCAAAAACACAAGTAGAAAAACACAGCTGATAACATCCCCATCTAGTGGCAAGAAATATGAAATAAAGCAAAATGTGTAGTACACTTTTAGTAATAAAGGAATTAGAACACAGTATATGACTAGCTAAGAAAAAAATCTTTAAAAATGTTTATACTTATCTGCAATGCAAAGAATTTGTCATAGCTTCATTAATACGCAGAACAACATCAGCTCTTCACAGAAAATGAAATACACTACAACAGTTCCGTACAAGGCCTGTTTTGAGGTTTTAAATGGGATTTATGAGGTTCGTAATCCTTATTCTTGCTTTCTGCCCAGGAGTTAATTTCACAGAGAGCAACTCATAAACTAAGTGGCTTTATGGAGTTAATATTTAGCCTCTCTAAAGGCTCTGTCCTCCTGGGATTTTGGAATCCTATTCCATGGACAAGAGTTCTCTTTGTGTGCTTTTGAGGTAAATCATTCTTACTAGAAAAGTTGTCTGTCATGCCTATGGGAATTCTTATTCATGTAACTTGTTGGTCATGATTGTTGATACCCATTTCTGTGGGGAAGTTAAAATCTTTTATCTTCAAAGCCTAAATATATAGGGCTTGATTAGAACAGAGAACCAGCTCTGCTATAGGTAAGATTGAGCACCCCTTTGTTTAAAGAACAGTTTATCGGCTTTGATTTTGCTGAGGTTACACACATAAAACTGTAGTAATACAATGGTGAATTAGGCTTAGAGGGTTTGAATTGTGCTCTGCCACATTTAAAAAAAAAAGAAAAGCAGAGTGTTTCCTTTCCGGGTTAGATTTGACATTTAACATCAATCACATACGTCCATATCAGCAAGGCATCCGTTTCCAGCAACAGAATGGTTCTATCTGGAATTGTAGTGTTTCACTTGCATTTTGACATTCGTTAGAAGGCTTACTTCAAACTTTTGTCTGGGTCTTGTACTCAAGTTTAATTGATAGGCAACATTTCTTCGGCCAAGTCTACACACTACAAACTTTTGCTGTCATAGCTGATCAGGCAGGGGTACAATATGATTTGTGACCAGCACAGCTGTGCTGGCAAGAAGCACTTATGTAGGTGCAGTTATATGGGCAAGACTGCGCTTTTGGCAGTAGAGCTTTTAACTCTGGTGGGGGGAGGGACATGCCATGGTGGAATAAGCTCTACTGGCAAGAGTGCTTTGATATAAGCTGTGTCCATGCTAGGAGTGCTTTGCCAGTATGCTGGTATAGCTATGCCAGCAAAACCTTCCAGGTTTAGACCTGGCCTTCACAGTTTAATAGTCTTTGGCCTGGTTTGGAAACAGCTGTTAAGCATGAAAAGCTTTTTGCTTTGCTTCATTTAAAAAAATTAATTTCAATGAAAAGATTTTATGAATGGTAAAGAAATAATTTAGTATAATAAATATGTAGCAATATCCATTCATTTGCTTATCCTGTTTTATTCTTTGTTATATTCTTATGCATGGGATATGCAAGGACAACGTGTCTTTTTATAGTCCAATCTGACACTAGACATGACAGTCTCTGGCCCATTGACTTTAATGGTGCAGGATTGAGCCTAGAAGCCCAGCATGGATAGAACAGATTCACTGGGTGATCCAGAGGAGGAAGGCACATGTGTATATATAAAATCCTTTAATCTAGTCTAGTCTAGTTTTGTACTTGTAGATCTCATGGAAGTGGGTGTTTAGGAGGAACTTAAATGAGGAGCAGGTGATGGCCCAGCAGAGTAGCAGTGGGAGGCTGTTTACGATGGGGGAAGCAGAAGGAGGAAATGACAAGTAGAGGCTGTTACTGGTGCAGGGAAAGGAGTGAGGCTGGAATGCAGTAGGAGATGACAGCTGAGCTGTTGGACTGGGCTGAGTTGTGTCTAGTCATGAAGGCAAGGATAACAACTTTGAACTGGACACAGTGGACAAGGGAAAGCTAATGGAATAATCCAAAGAGGGGAGTGATACATTGTGATGGATGGGTAAAAAAATGATAATTCTGGCTGCAGCATTTTGGGCAGATGGGGAGCAATCTTGGTACAAAGGAATCAGAGAGGAGAGGTGATTACAGCAATTGGGATGGGAAGTGACATGAGTACACACAAGTATTTTAACACAAAACAGAAAGGAAGAGTTGGGCTTTTCAAAGTGTGGTAGTGGAAAGAGCAAAAACATTTAGTAACAGCCTTCATATAAGTGAAGGAAAAGGATGAGATTTTATTTCTAAATCCAAGCAAATTATGAAGTGTAATTTACTTACAACTGATTGGGCTATGACTCAAATTAAGAAATTAATTATTCTCTTCAGGTTATTTCCCTAAGTTTTCTGTTAGAACAGCAGACTTAATGATGGTTGTATGATCTATGTTGATATCAGTATGTGATTAGTCTGTCAGCTAAAAGACAACCTTCGGGTATGTAACATCCAGTTTCACCAGATCTCCACCAGGGCTGAGTGATTCCTTAATCCTTCAGAGATAGATAAGATGACTTCCTTATCTATTTGCTGTACAGGTGTCTTTTGAATGAAACTTGATACATTGAGGTCTTGTCTTCATTCCATGGACTTTAAGGAGCAGATGCTGGGTGCATCTGAGCTAGGAACTGGTTGTGACTCCCTGTTCCTAAAGCAGCTTTTATGACAGACTCTGGTCCACTGTATTTTAGGGCAGCCTAGAGTTCCTGAAACCCCTTGGCACAAATGGCTATCTAAATTCCTGATGCTGGCTGTTAATGAGGATAACCTACCAAGTATCTGGAGGATGTCAAATGTGATCACCCTTCTAAAACCTGGAAAGGACCCACACAATGCGGCATGCTACCAATAAATTTTCCTGCTATCTGTCGACTCCAAAGTCCTGAAGTGGCTTATCTTCCAGTGTATATTTCCAAAGGTGGAGACAACTCTCAGCATGCACCAAGCTGGCTTCCAGAAAGGCCGAAGCGCAGACAACCAAATTCTAGCCCTTGCAACATATATGGAAAACGGGTTTCAACAGAACTTGAACAGGAGCTGTTTTCCTAGAACTGACAGTGGCCTGTGATACAGTATGGAACACTGGTCTTCTGGTAAAACTGTCAAGAGCTCTCCCAGCATGGGTGGTGGACATTGTTGAACTTCTACTTTGTGACAGGCATTTTTGGATACATATGGGAGATAGTCTTCTCCATGCACTTGTTCTAACAGTTTACCCCAAGGCTTATGCCCATCTTGTTAAATCTGTACACAGATGACCTGCCACTGATTCAGTCACACAAGTTTATTTATGCAGATGACATCCAAATTGGAGAACATTTTGAACGCTGACCTGGCCAAGATGGCAGCCTACTGCAGCAGTTGGCGCCTCCAACCAAGTGTGAATAAGACAGTTTTGAGCGTCTTCCACCTCCACAATGCAAGTGCTAAATGTGATTTAGATATCTTCCTCAATGGAAAATGACTGAAACATGAGGCAAAACCGGTCTACCTTGATGTCACTCTGGACTGCTCTTTGACTTTCCATGACCATCTAAAAAAGATGGCTGCTAAAGTCAGGACCAGGAATAATCTAATCAGCAAATAGCTGGTTTGACATGGGGTACAGGCCTATAGACACTTCGCACGTTGGCTCTGATGCTGCACTATTCCTCAGTGGAATGCTGTGTCCATGTGTGGTTCATTCGCCTCACCCTAAATTGGTTGGTGTCAAATTGAACTCGACCATGTGTATCATCACAGGCACCTTGTGCCCCACTCCTATCCCATGGCTAACAATTCAGATCAACATAGCCCAAGGGCAGGCAAACTTTTTGGCCTGAGGGCCGCATCAGGTTTCGGAAATTGTATGGAGGGCCGGTTAGGGGAGGAGGTCGTGGCCTGGCCCCCACTTCCTGTCTGTCCCCCCTGACTCCTGCCCCATCCAACCTCCCCCATTCCCTGAGGCCCCCCGGAGACCCCTGCTCCCTCTCCCCTGACAGCCCCCGGATCCCTGCCGCCCCATCTAACCCCTCCTCTCATTCTTGATGGCCCCATGGATCCCTGCCCCATCCAACCACCCCTTATCCCTGTCCCCTGACTTCCCCTGGAACCCCTGCCCCTGACTGCCCCCTACTGCCCCATCCAACCCCCCCTCCTTCTTGACTGTCCCCCCCGGGATCCCTGCCGCCCCATTCAACCCTCTATTTCCCCCTGGACCGCCCCGCCCCCTGACAACCACCCCGAACCCCCCTGCCCTCTATCCAACCCCCCGTGCTCTGTGCCCCCTTATTGCGCTGCCTGGAGCACTGGTGGCTGGCGGCGCTACAGCTGCGCCGCCTGGCTGGAGCCAGGCCATGCCACCGTCGCCGCCATGCAGCACAGACACCGAGTCAGGCCCTGCTCTGCAGCTGTGCTGCCCCAGGAGCTCACAGCCTCACTGCCCAGAGCATTGTGCTGGCAGTGGAGCGAGTGAGCTGAGGCTGCAGGGGAGGGGGGACAGCAGGGGAGGTGCCAGGGGCGAGCCTCCCGGGCCAGGAGCTCAGGGACCGGACAGGATGGTCCCGCAGGCTGGATGTGGCCCGCGGGCCATAGTTTGCCCACCCCTGACATAGCCCTTCCACCCATTTGTCTCAGAGAGACTACAGCCAGACTGGTGGAAAAAGCTATGTGCCCTTCCAGGTCTCCCATCGTACACAGACATTTTCAGTCACCCCAGAGCGCATGTTGAGGCATCTGTTGTGGTCTCAACTGCCAGATCTGAATCTGTCAGCAGCAACCCGATGGTACGATGAGTGGTTGGCTAAAGACATTTGGAATGGTTTCCTTGTCGCTGATCTGATCGTTCAACCACCTGGATTTGACCTGCCACTCACCTTTGGACTCTGCTGAACAGGTTCTGAACTCACCAAGGAACATGCACAGCCAGTCTCTACACATAGGATCTGCACAACAATCCACTTTGTCACTGTGGCGTCCGTCAGTCAATGGCGCATGTTGTCAACAAGTGTCAACTGAGTAGATTTCACTGTGGCCTTAGGGCCATTCATTGTGCTGATGAAGCCGCTGTTGGGTTGCTCGGCAAGCACTGCAAACGCTAGAACAGCGGTCACCAACCAGTTGATCATGGTTGACTGGTCGATCCTGGAGACTCTCCCAGTCGATCGCGATCTCCGGCTGCTAAAAATCCAGCTTGCTCCCTGTCTGCCAGCCCCATGCCACTCTTAGCATGCCTCTGTGGCCCGAGGGGGGGACAGGGGTCTCTGTCTCCTGCCTGCAAGCACTGCCCCCGCTGCTCCCATTGGCCGGGAATGGGGAACTACGGCCAATGGGAGCTGCGGGGCGGTGCCTGCAGAGAGGGGCAGCGCGCAGAGCCACATACCTGCCCTCCTCCCTCAGGGGCGCGTTGGCCCCTTCCGAGAGCAGCGTGGGGCTGGGGCAGGCAGAGAGCCTGCCTTAGACCCGCTGCACCGCTGACCAGGAATCGCCCAAGGTAAGTGCCACCCGGCGGGAGTCTGCACCCCAACCCCCTCCTGGAGCCAGTACCCCATACCTGCTCCTGCACACTGAACTCCCTCCTGCACCCCAAGCCCCTGCCCTATCCCTTAGCCCCCTCCCAGAGCCAGCACCCTATACCTCCTCCTGCAACCCAACACTCTGCCCCAGCCCAGAGCCCCCTCCTGCACCGAATCTCCCTCCCAGAGCTTGCATCCCTCATCTCCTGCACCCCAATACCCTGCACCAGGCTCAGCCTGGAGCCCCCTCCCACACTCCAAACCCCTCGGTCCCAGCCCAGACTCCACACCCCCTCCCAAACCCGTGCCCCAGCCCAGTGAAAGTGAGTGAGGGTGGGGGAGAGCGAGCGACGGAGGGAGGCAGGGATGGAGTGAGTGGGGTGGGGCTTCCGGGAAGGGAAGGGGCGGAGCCTCGGGGAAGGGACAGGGTAGATCCTGGGTTGCATTTCAATTCAAAAAGTGATCTTGTGCATAAAAAGGTTGGAGACCACTGTGCTAGAAGAAGAGCAGAGGAGGGGCTGGACAAGTAAGCCAGCTGGGAAGGGTGCCTGAGGGGTCTTCCAGCAGCTGGGGATTTCTGGAGTCCAGTACACTTCAGTCATCCCGCCTCTCATTTCATATGCCAGGGTACTGTGTAGTGAGGAGTCGTGTAGGAGACAACTATGACTGCTCTATACTGAGTGGAGACTCCCACCATGCTGAAGGAATCCCCATCTGGGCAGACCTAGCTACTTTTGCATTGTCAGAGTAGTTCAAAAAGGGTGGATCAGAGCTCAAGATCTGCCCCTAAAGTTCCTATTGATTCCTCCACCCCCGTTTAGTTCTGGAGTTTACCCAGATGTTTTAGGCTCAGATTCTCCCTACCTCATTTTTATGTTCTCTTCCAGCTGGTTGCTGTCCTCACATTCCAAAGCTGGCTGCACTTCAGTGATGCTGAATGTATGTGGCTTTAAAGATGTCAGGGATCATTCTGCATGATAGGGGCTATTTAAATGTAATAATTGTATTCTTATCAAAGTTGCAGTCTCCAATCTGAATCCAAAAGCCATGAACAATACTGTATTCAAAAAAAGGTGTGTGCCAGTATCTGGTAAATTAACAGAAGTTATCTTAATACACTGTGCTCACTCACCCCTCTCAGTATAGGTACAGTCTTTAAAATTGCCCAGATTGAACAGAATTAGTGTGCACAGCCCTTCAATTTTCTCTGCCCCCAGTTAAAAACTCCACCCCCTCATTCCATCCTTCTAGAAAAGGCCTGGAAGATCAGACAGACTTTGCTGTGTACCCTGAAGTTCGGTGCTTGAGCTCTGATAAGCCAATGGGGAAGCAGATTACTTAGTTGGGATCCCATCACTGAAACTTCCTATCTCCAAATTCCTCATAAAGCAGAGGACAGTAGTTTGAGCTAGTCATATACTGTGTTTTAGTTCCTTTATTACTAAAAGTGTACTAAACATTTTGCTTTAATTCATATTTCTTGCCACTAGATGGGGTTGGGGTGCAGGATTGGGTATGGGGTGCTGGCTCCGGGAGGGGCTCAGGGCTGGGGGTATGGGTGCGGTCTCCTGCTGGGCAGCATTTACCTCGGGCGGCTCCCGGTTGGCAGTGCAGCAGGGCTACGGCAGACTCCCTGCCTGCCCTGACCCCACGCCGCTCCCGGAAGGGGCCAATGCACCCCTGTGGCCCCTGTGGTGGGGCACGTGGCTCTGCACACTGCCCCTTTCTGCAGGCACCATCCCCACAGCTCCCATTGGCTGCAGCTCCCCATTCCTGGCCAATGGAAGCTGCAGGAGCAGCATGTGATGACCCCTGTCGTCCTGTCTCCACCCCCACCCCCTGGGCCACGGGGGCTTGCTAGCCCCTTCTGGGGACAGCATGGGGCTGGAGCAGGCAGGGAGCAAGCCTGCCTTAGCAGCAGCCCCGCTGCACCACCGGAGTTTTAGTGGCCAGAGATCACGATCGACTGGGAGAGTCTCCAGGATCGACCAGCTGATCGCGATTGACTGGTTGGTGACCACTGTCTTATGTCATACCCAGAAATGAAATGGAAGCTAGCACAGACCATGGAGCAGAGGTGGAATGTGCTTTGAGAAATGCCACTCAAAAATGGCCAGCCATGTTCTATATAAATTTCCACAGAGGCCCAAATAACATTGTGAAGGATGAAATATGCTTTTTGTGTGATAAGGAGTTAAGGAGGCCCTCAGAGGCTTGGACCAGATTTTATCTCAGATTTCTTAGGTTAATAATGTAGTACCAAGTTCAGTTCCCAGGACTTTTCAATCTCTGATGTTATCTAAGCAAATGGTGTATTTTTCCATTCTAAACTTGAGGTACATAGTTCATTAATTACTAATATAAGCCACACAACAGGCCTGTTAATTGCTGTAGCCTGTATTTTGGGGATGAGGAGAATTTTTTTGCTTTCATTAGGCATGGGCATTTGTCAGCAGCCTGATTCCAAGTCAAACAATGACTATACTTTTGATCAGTTAAATTCCTGTACTGCCTGTTTTTCCTGGAAGTTGGTATGATTTTCCCATTGTTAGCAGTAAACACAAACATGGAATAAAACACCAACATGTTGTTTAGAACTATGATCATGTATCAGAAATTGAAGATACTTAATTACAGGAATCGTCAGAAGTTTACAGAAGAAATTTGGAAAACTTTCCATTGAACTTAATTTAATCCAAATTCTACTTAAGTCAGATGCCACAAAAATACGTGGCAAATTAAAAGAAAGTTGTTACATATGCAGTTGCATTTTCAACTAACGTAATCAAGCCTGCCACAATATAAAATTTGCTACCAACTTTTATGATTGCACATAACAAATTACTGGTAACTTAAAGTTAACAAATTCCAGTTTCTTCCATGTGAATATCATGCAATAGCATTGATTCTTGCACGCACATAAGGTGCCTGCTTCAGATTGGTGTACAAAGTATTGTGATAATGCTTAAATTACATTATCAATAATTTCATCCATAAAAGTTGACAGGCTAAATTCAGATGTGACATAAGCGATGGCGCAAGTTACTGTTGATAAGTAATAAGATTCTTGGAACTTATAGGTAATGTAGTAGCTAAGGAACATGGACAGAACAACACTAGCTGGATTGTAACACAGGTAGTGTCCATGCTTTCCCATGTTTTTATACAGCACAATGGTGACCTAATTTTAACTGGGGTTCTGAGAAACTCTACTGCAATATAAGGAAGTAAGGCATTGTGGAAGCTCCTTTGGAGGTTTTCAAAAGGAAGCTGGATAGCCATCTGTCTTGGATGGTTTAGATACAACAAATCCTGCATTTTGGTGGGGGGTTAGACTAGATCAGTGGTTCTCAATCTTCCTGACTACTGTACCCCTTTCAGGAGTCTGATTTGTCTTGCGTACCCCAAGTTTCATTTCACTTCAAAATTACTTGCTTACAAAAATCAGACGAAAATGCAAGTGTCACAGCACACCATTACTGAAATTGCATACTTTCTCATTTTTACCATATAATTATAAAATAAATCAATTAGTATATAAATGTTGTACTTACATTTCAGTGTATAGCATATAGAGCAGTATAAACAAGTCAGAAATTGTAGTTTGTACTGACTTCACTAGTGCTTTTTATGTAGCCTGTTGTAAAACTAGGCAAATATCTAGATTAGTTGATGTACCCCCCGGAAGATCTCTGTGTACCCCCCAAATACGTGTATTCCTGGTTGGAACCACTGGATTAGAAAACGCTTCCAGTCCCTTCTAACCATATGGTGCTATGATTCTATTTCAGTTTCAGCTCACTGTTATGATTATTTTATTCTGGTAATACCTAGAGACCCAGTCAAGGCCTAGTGGTGCTAGGCACTGTACAGACATGTATAACAAAAATATTCTCTCTTATCTCATTCTTAAATTGTAAACTCTTTGGGGCAGAGATAATGTGTAGATACAACAGATGGGGGAAGCAAGGAAACAGTGAGACCGTCTACAAGTACCTACTTGGCTTGGGGAACAAAACTTTGATAGTGGGCTCTTCAGTCTAGTGGACAAAACTATCACACGAGGCAATGGCTGGAATTTGAAGCGAGACAAGTTCAGACTAGAAATAAGGCACAAGCTTTTAAAAGTGGCAGAAATTAGCCATTGGAACAATTTACTAAGGGTTGTGATGGATTCTCCATCACTGGCAATTTTTAAACCAAGATTGGATGGTTCCCCCTCCCTCACCCCCGAAAAGATCTGCTCTAGTTCAAACAAATTAATCCAGTGAAGTTCTGTGGCATGTGTTACACAAGAGGTCAAACCAGATCAGGGATTCTCAATCAGGGGCGCTCAACCAGGGGTACATCTACCCCTGGGGGTACTCAGAGGTCTTCCAAGAAGTACTCGTCTGGATCATGTTTCTCAACCTGGGGGTTGCAGCTCCCAGGGGAGGGGAGTCATGGGATGTGTTTAGGAGGGTTGCAAGTGCAGGGCTGGCATAAGGGGGTTACAAGGAGGGCAATTGCCCAGGGCTCCACACCACGGGGGGGTAGGGAGGGAGGGGACACACACAAAACTAAGTTACATGCTTCAGCCCCAGATGGCAGGGCTTGAACTTTAGGCAAGGCTCATAAGTGAAAAAACAGGCTCAAGTATCACACTGAAATGTAACTACAATAATTATATTCCAATTGCTTTATATTATAATTACACAGTAGAAATGAGAAAGTAAGTAAGTTTTCAGTAACAGTGTGCTGTGACACTTTTGTATTTTTATGTCTGACTTTGTAAGCAGGTAGTTTTTAATTGGGGTGAAACTTGGGGGTACGCAAGACAAATCAGACTTCCGAAAGGGGTACAGTAGTCCGGCAAGGGTGAGGACCCTGGATTAGATGTCACAGTAGTCTCATCTGGCCTTAGAAAGTGTGAATTAGTGTGATAGCTGTTTTAGACTCCATACTTGTAAATGTCGTAGGTCAAATCTAAGGAGAGTTTGGAATTTGAGTGCTAGTCTGGCAAAAAAAAAGAAAAGAAAAAAAACCTTCTGTAGTATCTTTACTAATTCCTCTCTACGTACCCCTTACAATGCAAGAGCTAGAAGCTGGGGGCTCTGTAAGAGGGGGAAGATATGTCCAGAACAAACTTGCTCCATATATACATTCAGCAGGCTTTTCAGGCAAATTCACACCCAATTGCTTACTCTACTTGAACATGATTAAATAATTAGCATTGATATTTCCTGCAGCTGGAGAGATTTATCCTCTAAATTGACCACAATCCCTGCCCATGCTTGGGCAGCTAGGATATCAGAATTCAGCATAGTGAGAGATAACAGTGTTTGGTTGACAAAGACCCCTGCAGGCTAGAAAAATAAAGGTAAGGGGAAAAAATAGTTCTCCTAAAGTCCAATGCTTTTCTATCTGCTTAATGAGGATTCTGAAATATTTATGCAATTCTCCTGCTTAGAAAGTTTCTGAGAAGGTCAAACTCTGAAGAATGATGATATACAATATATTTATTGCTATAGTAGGACCAATTAAACTAGTTCTAATCAATACCATAATCTTATGGGATAAAAAAAACCCCAGCAAAATTCAATAGACTGACCCTCCCTAGAAAAGTACCCTCCATGAAGCTGGTGTCAATACCATACCTGAATGTTATATTAACCTTCCACTCTATTTAAGCAATATCTTAAGTACTGCTGTGGTGATGCAAACTATATAAAAGCAAGACCTCTTCCTCTACTCCTGCTCTATTTCTCTACTTGTCTCTATTAGATAGTCACAAGCAGCCTTTAGGATGATCATTATGCTGTTCAGATTTTTTAAAAGTGATTCTCAAGTTGAATCACAAGGTAACATCTTATCTTGCCAATACACATCCTTGCTAAAATCTAGTCAATAGTTATGGAGCTGCCACCAGGAAGAAAGTGTTTTTCTTAAATAAGACACAGACTGACACTGTTAACCAGGAACTGCCAGCATAGCTTATTTTTTAAAACAATTTAAGAAGAGATGACTCTCAGGAATCCATTTTGAAACCAGCTAAATCTAAAGAGTAGCTGTAATACCCTAGTGGAAATTCAGTTAGATTCAGCTAGGGACTGTCGGTTTGACTGGTCTCTCCTACTGACCTCTCTGCATATGCTCTTTCTCAAAACCTAAATGGTCAGCTACAACCAACTGAGAATTTGCTACTGGAATTTCCACTAGGCTGGAAATCTCTGCTTGTGTGTGAGAGGAAGCAAAACCAAATGGTAGAAACCACATCTCAGGAAGCTATCCCAAATTAGTCTGATGGGTCAGTCAGGGATCTGCACATGTCAAGGAGAACAGGAAGATAAGGGAACAGACACTCATCAGTATGGCCCCCCATGTATTCCAGTTGGAGTGATAGGAATGAAGAGTATTTCATGAAGATACAATAAACTAACATTGCCACAGAATGCAGGTTTGCTTGTTTCAGAATTTGGTACCATCATGCTGCGGAGAACATAAGGTCTTGATTGTAAGTCACTGTCTTGAAAAGGGTACAGTGAAGAGCTCACTGGGGTGCAGTGCACAAATGGAATGGAGAAGGACAGGGGAAAAAACTAGGTCATTCACACTAGGTTCAGTGATTAAGTGAAGGTAAAGTTTGGTCCTCTGTGTATATTTCTCCTATTAGAAAGGGGACAAAAACTTGAGATGAACCTAGAGAATGAATTAAGTGCTATGAAGCAAGTTGAGAATCCCAGGATTGAGTAAACATAGGACCCATTGAGTCCAAAACTCCCATGGATTTCACTGACCAGGACTAGGACCTGTCACCTCTGTTAGCAATCGCGGTCAGGATTGAGGCACATTGGCAGGACAGTGTGGAAAAGGTTGCCTGGTCATTGCCCAGGCTGTCTCTCTTCTTTAAATAGTCAGAGGACTGTCAGTTCAGCAACCTTCATAGGTACACCTCTACCTCAATATAACGCTGTCCTCGGGAGCCAAAAAAAATCTTACCGCGTTATAGGTGAAACCGTATTATATCGAACTTGCTTTGATACGCTGGAGTGCGCAGCCCCCCCCCCGGAGCACTGCTTTACCGCGTTGTATCTGAATTCATGTTATATTGGGTCGCGTTATATCGGGGTAGAGGTGTACTAGCATTCACTTTATATGTAAGATATCTTCATCTCTATTTTAAATAAATGTCTGCTGCCACATTGGTTTTCTGTGGTCATAGAATTTGAGAAAAAGAATTCTAAACATATTTTGCGTAGAAAGTTATACTTTAACCATAATACTTTAAAATAGACTTTCCAAAGTGTCTTTTAGAGGACAGGAAGAGAACAGTGACTACTGGATAACTTAATGATAACGATTCCTTTGTTAGTTGGGGAGGTGCTAATTTAGCATTTTTAAAATATTACTTCTGTAGATGATTTAACGCTCTTCTTATTGTGGGAAGGAGTGGGGTTTGTAGATTTGGTAGATAACGTGCTTTCCTGATCTCAAGAAACTCTGCGGGGTTTGTTTTCATTTTTGATTTTGTTGGGGCACTGAAAAGAAGTTCTGAGCTATACTAGTTCAGGCTGGTGTGCCATTAAAAGAAATAGAACTAGTTGGGAATGTTTCAATGAAAGCTTTTTTTATAAAAAAATGCCCATTTGTTAAAACTAGCCCCTTTAGTATAAAACAATCCAGAATCAGTCTTGATGAATTTCTTGACTTTAAATTTTTGAACTTGCCAAGTGTGAAACAGCTTTTCATTTAGAAACAAACTAATTAGAATTTTAAAAGGATCAAAATTGAAACAATTTTCAATTACTGAAACAAAGTGTTTGGGGGGACTCAATCTGTATTTTTTGAATGGTTCATAAAAAATTTCAAGACTTTACCTTTTTGTGCTGATTTGGGATGGGAATACTTTTCAAAATCTCAAAAGTTTTGGGCAGGAAAACAGGTTGTTTTTATTTGTTTCAGGGCGCGGGGAGGGGTTTGACCAGCTCTATTGAAAAAAGAGCTGAAAGAGTGGGGATTGCTTTTTGCTTTTTTAATTCAAGATCTCAGAACAAATCTGGAGGCATGGTGGCGAGCCTTAATAGATGAAATGTAGGCACATATCTCACACTAATTTTTCCCCGCTCAAGCAAGTATAGTAAATAAATATTAAACCACAAGCTTCTTGCAGAAATCAATATAGTATACAAATGGAGATAATGATACAGACCTGTTGTGAAAGAGAATGCACACCACCTAGTGGTCAGGAAGGGGTGAAGCAGGTTGTCTTTCCAGACATCCCGTTTTTCTACTGCTCCACCCTATGGTGGTTGGTCCTTCCAGTGACTCCGCCCTCCAGCTGCATCTTATATTCAAGGCCGCCCCTTTCAGGATCTGTACAAGGAGTCCAACAGTGAGAGAACCTTTGGGATTAAGTAGGAGGCCTCAGGACTCCTCCCCCTAGGGTCAAGATCTCACAGCCCAAAACCTTTCACCTTCAGGGTCTCCTCTCTCCAGCTAGAATCCCCATGTTAAAGATGGGTCTCTGTAGTTGTCCCACTGTAGAGGTTGGCAGGGGAGTCCAGACCCACACTTTCCACCAAGTTCCAATTCAGTGTCCACTGGTCAGCAGTGAAGTCCTACACCCTGGGTGTTATGCAGCTACATTGTAGAATCACTTCCTGCCAGCCTCTTCTCTTCCCACCAGGTAAAGAACTAAAAGACAAAGATAAAGTCTCTTCCCTTCATAGAGTCACAGGTCCCTTCTTTGAAGGCTTAGGTTACTATAACCAGGCCTTAGGCAGTGGGAATTCTCATGGGACTCTCTCTCAGAAGCTCAGACCATAGGGCAGCTCACCTCTACAGCCAGCCTGCCTGCCACTGAGCTACCCTGGGCAACTCCTCTGTTCCCCTTATTAGGCTCCTCCTGATCCAGCCTGTGCAGGCTTTTCAGGTGCAGTGGGGAGAGACTGTCTGGGCTTAAAGCAGCTGTTTAACCTCTTCCTTTCCAGTGTGGGGTTTGTACACCCCATCCCACCTCCTTCGTAAAGCACTTTGAGATCTATTGATGCATACGTGCTATATAAGAGCTTATTATTATTATAGCTGAATCCCTGAAACATGTCTGTTGCCATTCTGAACACAGATTTGACCAAATGGATGTGAGGGTTAAAAACTGGTTGTGCATATGGAGATTATCAAGAAGTGAGTAGCTTGCTTGTAATTGATCTTGCAGATCTTCCAATTTGAATCCCAGCAATAGCAGAATGGACAATCTTGCTTGCTTTTCATTTTAAATGACTCAAATGGATGGAGTTTCCACCAATTCCCTTGTGAGACTGTTGTACAGTTTAATATTAAGCACTTACTAGCTTTCTGTTGAGGTCAATATCAAAAATTTGTCCTGAGAGTTAATGGGCTAGATCCTCAACTGGGGTAAATCAGCATAACTCCATCAACACTAGCCGAGGATCTGCCCTAATGTTTTTGGACATGGGTTGTCTGAAAGAAGCTGGTTTGCAGACAATTGGTCTCTAAGCATGGAGGGGTGAGAGGAAGAATGGACATTAGTTTTTAGAGACAAGTTTCCTTTTTCAGTGTCATTAAGTTTAGACGAACCTGCCTTTCCAAGCTCTCAAAGCATTCAGTGAGGTTTGTTTTACTCCCATGTTCTCTCTATTTTTAAATATATCTTGATTTGTTTTTAATAAGATAATGTGTCTTTCACTGCTGCTTGGGTCATTTCCTGCAGGTTGCCTCAAAGAGAAGTTAACACGTCATCCTCTAATATGAGGTAATGAAGGGTACAGGTCTCTGGAGCCTAATTCCTTCTCCAAGGGCTCTGTTAATAAGGACTCTGACAGAGGTTTCTTTTTTTAGATGTTGTGTTGCAAAGTGCTGCAGCCAGGCAAATGCAAGGGAGAAACTTAATGACAGCAGTGCCTGTGACATGGAGCATGGAGATTTACTCCTTCTGCCTGTGCTTCAGGATCAGAGCATGAGCTGGTGGCATGAAAGTAACCATCCCTTTCCTTTTCCCTAAAACCTAGGGTTGACATGTGGTGTACAGATGTGTGTGATGCAGACTTCTGAAATATGATTTGCTGACCCAAGTTTGCCAGGTTTTTGGGATGGTCCTGCATAAGGCTGGCTGCGTGTGGCTCAGCTGTCCTAATGAGAGAGAAAGGAAGTAGCAGAAAAATATGAGAATGTGGAAGGGAATATTAATTACAGTACAAGTAAATCACTGAGGAGCCTGAGGTCAGCCTGTGCTCAAACCAGTAGCTTAATTTGCATTCTAACTTTGGCATTTTCTATTTTTGATACAATCTAAGGTCCCAGTTGGATCTGCATGGGTTGACCCTAGTGTCTAAATAGAGACCCTTTGGCTTCAGTGGGACAGATCCTTCCGTGATGGCCACCCTCATAGTTGACTTGCTAGGGATTGAACCCAGGGACTTCTAGAGCTAAAAGCATAAGCTGCTACCACTTGAGCGAAAAAGCGAGGCTATATGGCTGGGGAATATAATACCTCCTCCTTCTGTGTGGATTGGTATAGCGGGGCACCAGTAACACAGACTGGTCTTCACTGCAGGGAGATCTACGCTGCTGCAATCGATGCAGCAGAGATCAATTTAGCAGGTCCTGCTAAATCAACGGCAGTGCACTCTCCAGTTGACCCCAGTAGTCCAGCTCCCCAAGAAGATGAAGGTAAGTCAATGGGAGAGCGTCTTCCATCGATGCAGCGCAGTGAAGACACCGGGGTAAGTCGACCTAAGCTATGACGTGAATCATGTAGCTGGAGTCGACGTAGCTTAGGTCAATTTACCCCGGTAGTGAAGAGAAGCCCTCACTAGTGGATTACATACGTCCTCTGCTCAAAGGAAGCTTATCCAGAGCCTCTGAGGCTCACAGTGGTTCAAATCCAGACAAGCCGCACTTATGTGACAGCCACCTGCCTGGCTGATTATACTAGGATTGAACCACGGCCCTCTTGAGCTAACAACATAAGTTACCATGACTTAAGCTAAAGCTTTGGGGGTAGGACTCTACCATCTCATATACTCTAGATTGTCACAAAGGGGGACCTGTAACACTCAACAGTTACACTACCACCCACTGGATTCTCAATGAAGTCATTGGAGCACTGCACCAGCTCAAGATTCCACCCCAGAAAACTCATGACAGGTCCATGGCCTAAGATTTTAAAATAAAACAAAATGGATCAAATTTCACAAGACATTGAGGAGACAGCATGTACCCTAAGTGTCTAGACCTTTCTCTTCCTTCCATCTAATGCTACATTTTGATTCTGCACACGAATCAGTGGTTCTCACCCAGGGGTACACACAAGTCTTCCGGGGGTATTTAATAACTTGCAAGGTATTTAATATTTCAGTGTCAGGATTTCTTTCCTGATATCCATCCTAAATTTTCCTTTCCTTAATTTTATCCATTTACTCTGAATTGTAACAGACTAAATAATTCTTTTCACTCCTTGGTTATTACACCCTTCAAATATTTTACCAACAAAGAAAAGATTTATATGACAATTATACATTAAAATTTTAGTACTTATTCTCGGCAACAACTCGCCAATCCAGCAAAACCCTTAAATAGTGCCTATTGATTTCACAAGCATACGCTAAAAGGTAAGCCTGTCGTTAAGTGCTTTGTCAAGTGCTTTGGGGTAGGGTGACCAGACGTCCTGATATTATTGGGACCATCACCATCCCGATATTAGGGGCTTTGTTTTATATATGCAACTATACTTTCCTCCCCACCCCCACCCCCCAAAAAAAAACCACCCGATTTTTCACACTTGCTATCTGGTCACCCTAAACTGGGGCCATAATTGGGAAACCAGAGGAAAAACAATATATATTTGGTATTTGCATAGCCTGATTTGCCCAGTAGATGGCGCCTGAACCCCACACTGTAAACCACTATCAATGTAATTTTAATGTATCTTAGTTTTCATTGCTGAAGTGATTGTTAATTAATACCTACCTCTGTGTTTTCATCAGCACTGGTCAAATGAGGTCACTTTGACCTTGATTAATAAAATGTGTAATCATTTTGGAAATATTTGATGTCAGAGACCTGCCAAGTGGTGGTTTTCTTTTTTTTTTTTTTTCTGTAATCAATAAAACGAAATCTAAATGGCAAATCATGCAGGCTCCATTCCAATGCACGTTTGAAATTTTTTTTTGTGTTTTACACTTTCTGAAAATGATTTGCAAATGTCATTACAGATATGAGACAATAAGCCAAATTTGCCCTTTGTTACTTTTCAAGGAGAATAAGTAATGTAAAAATACTGAAAATTATTGCTGCCACAAAACATGGCATTAATCGAATGCCTTTCAGTAGAGTACTCTGGGCTTTAGCAGGTTCCCAAGCACGTTTGTAGATTTTTCGCTTTCTCAGTTCAAATGTTCAGAAAGTGAGGTCTAGGCTGAGAAGTCATCTCGTACAGTGCAATGGCCCTGGCTGGCCTGCAGAGTGCAGTGCTTACTGTGCCATCTTCTACATGACCTGTTCAGACCAGCACCTCCAGTACTGTAGAAATAGGACTAAATTCTCTGCTGTTGAACAGTGATGCAGTTCTATTGCCAATTTAGACCAGCAGAGAATCCTGGCCCAAGTATTTTATTTAATGTTTGATGAGCTTATGAAAAAAGGCGGTGGAGGAATAATAATGTCATACCCTATAGTCTGGGACAGCATACTTCCTCCATTATGCATCTGTCTATGAGAACAAGGTCCACTCAGTTCTTATTCTCGCTGGGGGAAGAATTATAGAAATGTGCTTGGAGACTTACTCTCTTCTAGGTAATCCAATTTTCTATATTATATACAATGAAGGAAGAAGTTGAACCATGACGGGGTTTTTTTCTTACATGATTTTCAGCACCTCCATATTCCCACTATTTGTGTGAGTTTAAGGCATAATTTCAGTTATTGTGTAAGAAATCACCTAACTCTTAATGATTTGCTAATTGTTTCTCTTTTGTGTGTTGAATCTTTTTTATTTTATAAAAGTCAAATATTTGCTTAGCTGAATGTTGCAGAAAAGAAATATATTTTTAACAGAACACCTAGAAAATTAAGTTTTTTATTGCTCCAGGATATGCATCCTAAACTATTTCCATGAGTGTATCATGTACCTTTGGCTGTGTGCTTGTGAAAGCATATAACTGGAGCATAATTATGCCCTGGTTCCGCAAAGCACTTTTCATGTGCTTAAAGGTAAGCATGTGCTATAATCCCATTGAAATTAAAGGGATTATTCAAGTTCTTAAAGTCAAATGCGTGCTTAAATGCTTTGGTGGGATTGGGGCTTTAGTCATTATTTAGACTTCCAGAGAACTCCAGCCACTGCTGTTGGTAAATGTGAGTCAATACACCCTCATCTGAAACTCTAATTCTGCATTGTGATCTGCTGGCACAGACCCCGGTGCTGTGTGGAGTCCTACTGGGCACAGGGATTGGTGATAGAGGATCTTAATGCAGGAGATCAGAGCCTGAATCAGTAGTACATGAATGTTCCAGTAGGAGGTTAACAGGCTTTTTTTTTTTTTTTTTTTGCTAGTAGCACTATCTTCTCCGTATGTTGTAATACCAAGGTCTTTCTTGACCACATGTGGTCACGAAAGAGCCGTTAGAGTTGTTTGCTAAAGTGTGGCTCTAAAGTTGTGGCCTAATTGTAGTTGGGGTTACATGGCTACAGGTTCCCCCTGCAGTTTCAATTACCATAACACTTTTGTGTAAGCTGATTTGAGTATAAGTCAATCAACACTGGTTTGCAAGGCTAATCTCTAAAGAAGTATTGACCCTGCATATGAAACGACTCAATAGAATAGCAAAAGCCTCACTGTCTAAAACCAGGTCCCGAGGCATTTACAGGCGCTCTATTGTCTAACCTCACTTTTACAGTGTATACAATCTGTGACAGTTATATAAACTCTCCTTCTCCCCACTTTCATCCAGACATTTTGATTTAAAAACTTTCACCACATCACTTCCTCTTTTATTCTCATGTCATGCTATGCTCTGTTGAACAGCGACTCTTTTCTACTGCAGCAAAGTCATTTCAGTGATGTGTGAAGGGATTCCTTTGTGTTTCGGGCCAAATTCTTTTACTTCAGCCTTGCACGGGGTATGAAGCTGAACAGAATACTTGGTAAAGTGATTTGGGACCCCAAGGTTGAAGGCACTATGAAAAGATAAAATAGAAATACTGAAGTCATTATAACCATCTTCCAGTCACAGAAATTACTATTTCAGTATTTTGGTTTTTCTTTGATTTCTAACAAGGCCACTCTTGTGATACTACCGCACAGGGGCGTAGTCAGGATAAAATCCAATAATGATGAAGGATAGTTTAGTGGTTAGAATACTAGCCTAGGCCTTAGGAAACCTGGCTTTAATTCACTGCTCCACCACAGACTGCTTGGGTGACCTTGGGCAAGTCACTAAGGGCTAGCTTCACAAAGGAAGTAGGCGTGGCAATGCTGAGTATCCCCAGGCCTACCTTGTAGGTGCCTAGAAAATCACTGGGATTCACAAAGCCAGGAGTCAGGCATGTAGGCTCCCTATACAATGAATGGGGAGAGCTAGGCACTTCAGAATGGGATTGTCAAAAACCACCATGCTCAGTAGCTGTGATGGAATGGGGCTATATCTGTACAACGTACAAATTCTGATTGGTATTGTGAAGTTGTATTAGAAAATCTTCTATGCCTATAGGGCACAGGTGCCGACTTTCAGCTGTCCCGGGAGGGGGGGGGGGGAGATTCCACCCCGAGGCCCCGCCACCGCTCTGCCCCTTCCCCCAAGGCCCCACCCTCATCCTGTCTCTTCCTGCCCCTGCTCCACCCCCTCCCTCAAGGCTCCACCCCACCTCTTCCTGCCCCTGCTCTCCTCCTTCCCTGAGTGCACCCTGCTCTCATGCCGCCTCTTCTTGCCCCCGCTCCTCTCCCTCCCCTCAGCACTGCCTGCTCACCACCGAACAGATGATTGGTGGTGTGCGGGAGGTTCTGGGGAGAGGGGGAGGAGCTAATGGGCAAGGCCCACCAAACAGCTGATCAGTGGGTGGCTGATGGTGGGTGCTGAGCACCCACTATTTTTTTTCAGTGGGTGCTCCAGCTCCGGAGCACCCACGGAGTCAGCAACTATGCAATACATATGTGAATCCACCATCGCTGACAGGTCCTGTAGTGTGTACACCCCAGACAGATACAATGGGAAATACTTAAGGTTAGCAATGTGCTTAAACCTCACAAAAGATTATTGTAAAAAGCAACTCAGGCCTTGGAAATCCAGTTTAGCTGAAGGGAGGGAGGAAGGTAGAAGCAGCGAAAACTTACCAGGAGAAGAACAAAAGAGATCAGGTGATCAGAAGGGGGTTAAATAAAGAAAAACACAGCAACAGGGGCCAGACAGGGAAAGGAAGTGGGGGGCAAGAGAGAGCAAGGTCACAGAAGCTGGATAAGGGGCTCCAAGAGGGAGAGGTCACCCAGCATGTAGCAGCCTCATGGGGCAGGGGATCCCTGCCTGCTTTCCTGAGCCCAGATGGCCCCAAGGATTCTGGAAAAGCCAAGGGACTCAGACCCCAGCCCAAAGAATGCCCTGGAGTAGTGAGGAAACTGAGGCAGAGGCATGCAGTTAGTGTTTATGGGTTTGGATCTGTGCTCTCCTGTGCTTTGTATGGTTAAGTATAAAAGAACACGCAGGTGGTAAACTCTGAGCAAAGTGTCTGTCTGTATGTTAACTGTTCCACAACTGCTGTGTGCCCCTGAGAGACTTAAACTTTAAACCAGAATCTTCACACCTTTGGGGTGGAGTTTTGGAAGAGGGGTGTGTTTTATTACTGGGGAGTTTGAAAGGTCAGTGTTATGCCCAGAGAGGCACAGAACTAGGAGACTTGGGTTCTGTTCTGACCTCTGTATTGCAAGAGGCAAGCCCTTACTAAAGTTTTCAGACATGGGTGCCTCGGTACTGGCGATGATTTGGAGAATTTGTCTGTACAGTTTATGAATTCTGGGTGAGATTATGAACTCTCTGTATGCATCTTTTCCATACCCAGTGGTGCAGCCTTTTGCTTTCTGTGTTTTACCTCTGTGTTGGACTGAAATTCCAATGGGTAATGATAGAGGACTGACCATAGAGAGTCATTACATTGGGATAGTTTTCTATTCAAATACGTGCATCCTAGGCAATTTCCTGACAGAGGAAACTGGAAGGTTATCAAAGGGCTGCAGCTGTTCTCTTTGGGGTCTTGGATCACTTTCACCACCTCAAGATGAGGAAGATGCTGCGTAAGTCAGGGGGAACCCTGCCTCCAAACACACAATCCCCCAAGAGCTAGACTGAGGAGCATGATGTTTGCTCTCTATGACTTGTACTCTCTTGGGCTGGTAAGTAAAGGTTAATGGTGTTTTAGAGTCCTGTGGAAAGTCTCTGTGTGTTATGTGCCCTACCTATTGCACACCCTTGAAGAGTTGACCTCTGGATCCAGATTGCCCACATGGCTGGAGTTCTGGGAGAGGCAGGGTTGGCTCCAGCATTTTTGCAGCCCCAAGCGGTGGAAACAGAAAAAAAAAAAAAAGGTGCGATCGGCAGCACTTTGGCGGTAGGTCCTTCCCTCCGAGAGGGACTGAGGGACCCGCCGCCGAAGACCCGGACATGCCGCCCCAAGCACCTGCTTGCTGCACTGGTGCCTAGAGCTGGCCCTGGGGAGAGGGAGTTTGATATGGAGGAGCCTAGGAAGGTGGAGAAGGAGGGTCAGTTCTAGTTGCAGGGGCTGGAAAGTTGGACGATGAGATGTTAGTTCTCAGGAGGGGTGCTAAACAAAGGATCTGCATCCCAAGAGTGTGCTAGGGGATCCTGGACTCAAGAGACAGTTGGATCCCTCACATCAGTCTAGTGAGTGCCCAGGAAGGGGGATTTGACTAAAACTGTGATAGTATCTAAGCCACGTTGAGGGTACATGAATAAGTGGCCTGATTTTCAGAGCTTTTGAGTCATTTGAAGTCAGTGTGAAAATTGAGTCCTTAGTTCATTAATGTTTGTAACTTGCTCTGAAAACCTGGGAGGCCAGGCACTGTAGAGACACACAGAATTATTACTTCATCAAGTGGCACTATTATGGTGTCTGGGTAGGAAAAAAATCACTTTTTGCACTTTTTACAGTACTAAAACACACCTATCTAAAATAATCTCAAAATGCCACAGAAATGTAATGATAGTGTCGTTCTAAACCCACCTGAAAGACAGCTCAGCTAAAATGATAGCAGTTTAGCCAATAAGGAATGCAAAGGGTGACTTCCAGCTGACTCAAGTTTATTACAGTCCCTATTGACTCATCCACAGAGAGTCTCCCCATTTTGGTCCAAGTGGTAAAGTTGCTTTCTGTGGACCATAGAATGTCCCGTATTGCATCTCAGCTGCTCTTGATGTACATTTTGCCACCACACTGGGGACTTTGCCCATTCATTAACTGTTCTTGTGTCTGGCGGCCAGATGCCAGGACACAATATTGCTGGGTCCTGCCTTCATGCTGTTCGTTACAATCGGTTAATATGTTTGGGTTATGAACTTTTCTTCTGCTATCAGGGGAAAAAAAGAGAACAGGCAGTCTGATGCTATTTCAGTCCGTCTGCTCTCCCTTCCTTGTCAAAAGTCTAATTTGCAATTAGGAATTTCATCAGCACTTTCGTGTCTTCAGAAAGCAGTTGAGTAAATGTTCCAGAGAGATTTATCTACCATAGAGGTAGCAGTATCACTAATCCCCAGGAAACAAGTCATTACCAGAAGTTAGTAAATGCATTATTGTTGTTGTTTATAGAGCCATAAATGTGCAAGGTGCTCAGTTGTCTGATCTTGAGACAAAGCTGATAATCATGTTCTCCCGAAGAGCTAGATTGTGCTTTTAAGGCAATCTTGTGATGGGGCAGTGGGGAGCTACAATGCTGTAGGGGGAACTCAGGGAGGGACTGTTCCATGTCCTCTGATGCACTATCCTCCAGGATAGTGCAGCCAACCCAAGGGCCAGTGTAGAGGGAAGCTGGGCCATGATGCCACCTCCTCCTTGCCTCCTATGGAATGCCTGGATGGAACTGTCCCTTTTCTCCCATGAGCAGAGGGACTGCAACTGATGTTGTTCTCTATGTAGCCCTCTCCTATGCACAGCCATGTATGATCCTGTCAGTGGCCCTATTTCTATTCAGGTTCTTACACCATTCCATTGCCATGATGTATGATCTCTAATAAATCAGGACCTGATTTTGCAAGATGCTGTACACCTCCTGAGAGGGGCGGAACTGCCTCAGCTTCCCAATTATTTCCATGGAAACCGAGGGCATTCAGCTTCCAACAATGAATGATCAGCACCTTCCAGAATGTGGCCCTTGTTCATTAGCTCTGTTATTACTAGTGTCCATGCAAATTCCATTTTCTGTTAATAATTCATAGTCATAATACAACATTGTTTTAAAGTTAAAATGTAGGGCCAAATTTTAAGGGAGTCTCAATCTGACCAAGAATTTTTCCCTGAAAGATACTGTGGGAGAAAAATAAAATAGACACACACCTTAAACGAGCCTACAATGAACTATGTGCACACTTGGAGCTGGGTGTGTGATTCCCAGCTTGAAGGGAGACACTCATGCTAGCTCTCATCGATCTAGAGTGCTAAAGACAAAATGTAGTCATGGCAGCACAAGTGCCAGGGAGGGCTAGCCATCCCAAGTATCCAGAGACCACAGGTGTGTCCTCAGGGCAGCTAGCTCTCCCTACTGATCATGCTGCTGAAGCTTCATCTATTTTTAGTGTGCTAGCTGGATGCAAGCCAGGTGGTGTGTCCTGGTATGTCTCATCAAGCTGGGAATCACACCCTCAGGCCCACGTGCAGACATACCCTGACACGTCTAACTGCCTGATTTGTGAATACAATCAAGTAATTAGATATATACAGATTTTCAAAAGTGAGCCGTGATTTTGGTTGCCTCATTTTTTTGGCTGCCTAATCTGAGACATGTTAAAGAGCAGAAAATGCTGAGTGCCCACACTCTGAAAATCAAGCATCCTTAAGGTGCCTCAAGTTGAGCACTCATAAGCTTACAAAATCACTGGTCACTTTTGAAAATCTCAGCCCTCAGATTTGCTATTTGTGCCTCCAATTACTTGTGGGCAGAAAATGAGAAGATATTTTAATAAAATGAGGTGCCTAGTGTGTTCGTTAGTAATTATAATTCCCAATGCACTGGTATTATGTTTTAAATGTAATTTCAGAATTGCCATACTGACAAATTGGTATCTTTCTAATAGTTAAATGGCTCACCATCACCAATCAGAACCAAATACACACTCTATTAAGTTTATAATTACCATATATTTGAGCATTTCACACCCACTTAGCCTTCCGTTAGAGTTCCCTGAGTGCTTTCTTCTCACATTTCTTCCTAACGGATTATTGTACAAATGCTTTAAAACTAGTATATGAGATAAAAATGTGTACAGTAACTCACAGGCAGATTAGATGGCCTAAAAAGATTGGTAAAGGGGTGACTGTCACTAACATGTCGCCAAATCCAGCCCAGGTCAATAGCTGTGGAAAAGTAGTTGCCATCTGATGGTGTGCAGTGGCCTCCATGAAACGAGTTGGTCTCATTCTAAGTGGGGCACGTGGTCCACATTGTAAGCCCACTACCACACAGCTGGAATGGCCACTAATGAGCATGAAAGTCTCAAAATGGCAAAGTGCTGAATGTACATGGATACTGAACTACCGTCTCAGTCCTAGAAGGCTTCCCTCCAGGTGAGGTGTAAAGAACATTCTTAGGAGAGCAGTTTTGTTTCCATTGCTGGTGCTTATACTGTACCTATTCCATGGCAGACTTCAGTCTCCAGGGTTGTGGCAATTTGTCACCTTTAAAAAACACTGAAGAAGCGGGACAAAAAAGACTCAGAAAAAAAGTTTTTTTTCCCCCCACACTCACTAGGTGTTCATTCCAATTAGGAAGTTGAAAGAGCTGCAGTCAACTGGATAGTTTTGGTACTGGGGAAATATCCGCTCTCTCTCCTAATGCTGGCGCACATTTGCCAGAGTTGCAAAGCTATTTAAATTAACACAGGGATTTTTTGTCAGAAGGACAGCAAGACATTAATAATAAAATAGAAAGTTGAAAACAATCCACGAGAGTCAAGGCGATCGGCTGTCAGCCACAGTTTGTTTTGTTAGAAGGAAATATGCCAAGCAGAGCTAGTTGGGTACTGCAAATATATTTTCTGTGAATATTCTTTTGAACTTCTGAATGAATTCACTTTGTGTGTGTTCACACCTCACTTGTGTTTCATTTCCACAGATATTCTCACAAATGAGTGTTGAGACAGGAAAGTTTGCTGAAACAGAACTTTTAAAGCAAATATTGCAAACCATTGGCAGAAAGCAAATTTTATACTGGTAATTTTGAGTATTTACACAAGAAAGTAGTTTTAAGGATTAGGCTCATCCAATCAGGGAGCAGAAACATACCATGTGACCTGTGTCCATGCAGAGCAGCTCCAGTGTCAAATATGAACAACATTGAAAGAATTCTCAGTCAAGGAAATTGAGTATGGAACAAATTTCCAGAAGAGATTAAGCAAATCTAGAGTCTGACTGTCTCTAGGAAATGCTGCTAAACCTTGCTCTTTGAAGAAGCCTTTCTGCCATTGCAAGAATGACATTCATAACATTGACACTCCGTCTATCCACCCCTTCCAACCAATATCCCCAAAGGAACCTGAAACAAACAAACAAAAAGCCCTACTTCAAGTGGAGTTGAAGGAAGAAGAGCTAGAGACTTCATGAAGTCCACCAGGGACTTTGCAATTGTTATTGATTTTACGTGGAAGGTGCTCGGATACTATGGTGATGGGTGGTGTATACAATCCTAAAACAGATAGATCTAGATTTAGTCACAGAACGTGTTTTGCAAGCCCTTTCAAGTACATATGAGAAAATCACAATGTGTTTATGCACAAGAAAAAGAGACAAAGCTAGTCAAGCAAATTATTCATTATAAATTATTTTTTCAGCTCTAATGTCTCTAAAGTTACGAAGTACCATAAGTTAACTACAATGAGACAATAGTGGAGAGCAAGTTATCTCTCTGGACTTAATCTGCAAAGCACTTAAGCATATTCACATACTCACATACATGCATCCGACCAAGTGGGCATTCACCCACGAAAGCTTATGCTCCAATACATCTGTTAGCCTTAAAGGTGCCACAGGACTCTCTGTTGCTTTCTAAAGGGGGTTGGACTTACAACATTGGTTCAAAGTTAAATACATGTTTGAATCCTTTGCTGTGTCATGGCTTCCAACTTTAAAGAAGAGAAATACAGATTGTAATTACTTTTTGTTTGACATTACTAATAGAAGTATAAACACTAGAAAACACTGTAATGGGTTCCCCCCGCAGTGCCACCTGGAATTGGAGTACCACTCAGCCCCTCTGACCCACCAGCCTGGGATTCCTTTACACTGTACTGCTGTGACCAGCCTGCAAGCCCTCTCCCAGGCTCCGGCACACATACAGGTGGGAACACACCCAGCTGCAGAACATACAGATGCCGTGATCAGCTCTGCATGGGGAGGCTACAGCTAAGGAACAGCCCAGCTACTCAAAT
The DNA here is from genome assembly GCF_013100865.1 of Trachemys scripta elegans. NCBI lineage: Eukaryota > Metazoa > Chordata > Testudines > Emydidae > Trachemys > Trachemys scripta. Next base: position 317,710,942 of record NC_048298.1, on the reverse strand, counting down.
GCACCCCCCTACCCCAGAGTGTAAACCCAAAATTATACCATTGTATACTGCACAGAGATCTGTACAGTGTGAGCTCATGAAATTCTCCCCCCCTCAATGTGGGGAAGGATATGCAACAGCTTTTTGCCCAATTTATGACTCCCAAACGCTGATTTTAGACAAAGCAAAAATAAATTTATTAACTACAACTGATAGATTTTAAGTGATTACAAACAGATCAAAGCAGATTATCTAGCAAACAAACAAAACCCGCAAACTAAGCTTAATATACTAAAGCGATTGGATATGAGTAGCAAATTGTCACCCTAAATGATGATTTAAGCAGGCTGCAGAGATTCTTAAGGGGCAGCTGCACTTGCTTACACCTTAAAAGCCCCAGGTGTTCCTTTCACAGGCTAAAATCCCTTTAGCCTGGGTCCAGCACTTCCCCCAGTTCAGTCCTTGTTCCTCGGGTGTTTCCAAGAATCTCTTTGGGGTGGGGAGTCAGTGAAGAACCACGATTATGTCACTTCCCTGCCTTAAATAGCTTTTGCATATGGCAGGAACCCTTTGACTCAAAGCTTAGTTCCTACTCCTGTCAGTGGAAAAACACTGGTATTCCAAGATGGAGTGCAGTACCAGGAGACCTGGTTACATGTCCCAGTAGTGCCACAGCAGCCATGAATCAGAGGCTGTTTGTAGCATCCTCAGGAAGGCCCCTCTGCCCCCCGGTGGGAGATAAACTTCTTCTAAGGCCTATTGTTTTCTCCAATGGCCCTTTTCAGCCATCTAGACTGAATGCATTCTGCCTAGAGGGCGTTCCCCAAGTGCAAACATATCTGTAATAATGATATATAGTCAATATTCCTAACTTCAGATACAAAAATGATACCTGCATACAAATAGGATAATAATATTCAATAAATCATAACCTTTCCAAAGATATCTTATATGACCTATCTTGCATAAAATACTTCAGAAATATGCCATAATCATATCTAATAATATCACTGTGAAGAATATGGGGTACCGTGTCACAAACACATGGCCCCATGTTCCTTCCCCAGTGCTATTTATGGTACCTAAATGGTTCCTTGTGCTTCTGAACCAGTCATAACTGATAGTACTAATTAAGGAATTGAATGGAATGAAGCAGTGGGAATCACCAATTACAAAAGTTAGAGATGGGGAAAGAACGCTTTTGTGGTCTTATCCATTCCCTGAGGATTAGTACAGGATTATTTTTAGAATATAGTTTAGAGTGCTTTCTTTTGTTCATGTTCTTTTTAAACCAGTTAAGCAATAAGGCGTCCATCACTTCCCTTGGGGAAACTACTGCATAATTTAATAGATCTCACTGTTTTAAAAGTCTTTTCTCACCATTTTGGCAACACATTAATTCCACGGCTAGCACTATGGGCAGCAGCTTCAGGATGAAATGGAGAGAGGAGATAAAATGGGAACAGTGAGAAGAGAAAATTGTTTCTTAATTTCGCTCTAGGCAGTCTCTGCTAGATTCTCTTTGAAACAGAAGGGAATTCAACTGTGCCCATTTCTCATTGAGACACATCAAAAGTAAAATGTGAAGGGTACCTGTAATGATTGTGATAGACAGACACATCCCAGCTAAACGTCATCCGTGTGACATACAGAACAGAACTCAGGAGTTTCTGCATCAAAATAATAACCTTTAGCAAATGAGCTGAAGGAGAATCTTTACTACTGGTAGTGGTAGTATTTGGGCTCAAATTTTTTGTAGGCTAGACACTAGAAGATGACATAACTGAATCCACTTGAACAGGTCTTATATTCCTGAGAGGAGGCAGCAGTGGTATGCGTATATATTAGCCAGCACACTATATGCCTTTCCCTATTGGCAAAGATATTTTGTTGTGTCTCCTACATGGGAGTAATCCCATTGAATTCAACAGGACTAATCACATGCTTAAAATTAAGTATGTGCTTAGGTGTTGTCTGAATTAGGCTGCGGTGCTTAGCATCTTGCAGAATCGAGCCCTCAGGTCCCAATATGCTCACGCTGAAGTTAAGTTACTATTGACCTCAGTGGGAAGAGGAACAGTCCCCACAAGGTATATAAATTGATTAATTGCCTAATTCTGAAGTGAAGGGCTGTCAATTAATCACAGTTAGCTCATGCGATTAATGCAAAACAAATTAACTAGATTACAAAAATCACGATTAATCACAATTTTAATCACACCATTAAACAATAATAGAATACTAATTTACATTTATTATAAATATTTTTGGATTTTGTCTACATTTTCAAATATATTGATTTCAGTTACAACACAGAATATAAAATATATAGTACTCTATAGTATTTTTTATTACAAATATTTGTACTGTAAAAAAGATAAAAGAAATAGTATTTTTCAATTCACCTTATACAAGTACTGTAGTGCAATCTCTTTATTGTGAAAGTGCAACTTAAAATATAGAATTATTATTTTTATTACATAATGGTGCTCAAAAACAAAACAATGTAAGACTTTAGAGCCTACAAGTCCACTCAGTCCTACTTCTTGCTCAGCCAATTGCTAAGAAAAACAAGTTTGTTTACATTTACGGGAGATAATGCTGTCTGTTTCTTATTACAATGTCACTTGAAAGTGAGAACAGGTGTTTGCATGGCATTATTGTAGCCGGCATTGCAAGGTATTTATGTGCCAGATATACTAAACATTCGTATGCTCCTTCATGCCTTGACCACCATTCCAGAGGACATGCTTCCATGCTGAATTGAAATTGTTATTGTTCAACAGTGCAATTAAAACTGTGATTAATGACAACTATTTTTTAATATCACGATTAATTGCAATTATTTTTTAAATAGTTTGACAGTCCTATTAATAACAATAAATATTTTTTTTAATTAGATTGAGGTGGGGCCCAAAATGTGCTAGGAGAGAGAGTACAAAAGAAGGCATTGTTCCTGTCCCATAAAATGTACAGCAGAAGAGACAAAATATATATGAAGGGAAGCAGAAAGAGATCTAAATTTAAAAGCAAGGTAGTTAGGGTGATGACAGGCATATAACCTGTTGTTCAAATTTTATTTATATATCTGTAGCGCCAAATTCTCAGGTGCAAATGGGTTTAACCCCATTGAAGCCAAGGGAACTATAACAGTTTACATCAGATGGGGATCTGTCTTAAACTAATACTATTAGTTTTTTTTGTAACTTACAAAAGATATTCCTGTGCCTCATCCCTGTGCTACACTTGGGTTAGTGAGGAGATGATTCCTTTCTATAGCACAGTTTCATTGTATGAATAATCAACTTCTTGATGACAACTGCTGAATATACTGTATGTTCTAATATTCCATTCCAGTTAATTTTGTCAGCACACCAGCCATGGTGTGCTGAATAAAGGACACTCTAGTGTGTGAATAGTAAATATTATTGTTAGAGCTGTATGGGAAATGGAATTTCCATTTTGGGGGAAATTCCATGATTTTGCAACTTGTTCTTGCGGAACAAAATATGGGTCAGTTGGAAGGTCTTGTTTTGATAACATCACAATGTTTTTTTTATTTTTGACTTTATATTATAAAATAAAATGAATTTTGAAACATTCATTTTGAAATGAAAAATCAATGTTTCAAACATTTAGACCATATCAATAGGCTGCTTTGGTTTTTTTTCAAAGTGAAATTTATTTGAAATCAACACATTCCTGCAAAGCATGTCAATTTTGATGAACTGCTGTTTCTTGACAGAAAAACATTTCATTTGAAAATTTTCAACCAGTTCCAATTATTACTACTATTACACAAGAACCGTAATTATATTGCACTTAAGTCTGAACTTCTTTAGTTCCAGAAAGATGCTGTTTCCACAAATGCCTTCTACACTTTGCTGTATTTTTTTAACCCAGATGTTATAAATGTAAAGTACACGTAAAAGGTACTTTAGATGTAAAGTCAATATTATTCATTTAATTCATGCTCACTCTTGATAGGAGCACATTTATAGTTCATGGTTTTTAAAGTCAAAGTACTATAGTATCCAGATCTGGATGGCAGCTTTCAGGGAAAAATGATAAACGGCATTGTCCCTTGCAGTTAGATAGCAATACTGGAGAACAGTCCATTCAGCAACAAATCAAAAGATTTATATTAAGTAGGAAAGTCATATTAATCTTGCTTAGGTAGCATTGATGTTAGAAACTTATTTAAAATGGAAAGTAGAAATAGTATCCTATGAAAGAAGTTGATTACACTTCAGCCTGGGAAAACAATAACAATACAATGATTTAAAAAGGGAAGTAAACTGTGTGTAATTTAGAATAATTTTGTCTCTGCTTCAAAACAGAAAACTCTGCATCTCCGTAAGTGATGAAAAATAATGTGTTTTAGCTGGTATTTTGCAGGTGCACTACCTCCTGGTCTAGACAGATTACATTTGAAAAGATGTATTGCAGTGTGTAAAAACTCTTTGTTATGGGTATAATGCTGCTAGACTGTAATATTTTATCTTCTGTGAATTTTTATATAGTAGGAATTTTATATATTATATATGATATATAATAGGTTATTTTAGTTACAGTGAAGGAAAAATGAATATTTAATGCAATGTGATAAATGCTACAGATAAATGCTTTAACATTTATATATATATATATATATATATATATATATATATACACACACACACACTACACACTCTTATTCATAGGCTCAGTGCTTTTTTAAAGACATTTATAAGCATAGAGGACCAGATAAAGTATAACTGATATCCAGATATCTTCATTATTTTACTTCAATGAAAAGTAGTAGCAGCTTTCAGAGTGTAGAAGTATAAGGGATACCATTCCTCTGAAATCAGACGCCTTGGGCTGTCTGTCTGTCTACACTGAGAAGTTACATCGGCATAGCTGCTTCTCTCAGGGGTGTGAAAAATCCACATCCCTGAGAGACGTAGTTAAGCCAATTTAACACCCAGTGTAGACAGTGCTACGTCCTAGCTACTGCCTGGTGGGGAGGTGGATTACCTACAGTGATGGTAGAGCCCCTCCCATTGCTGTAGTATGTGTCAACACTGAAGCGTTACAGGGACGCAGCTGTCCCAGTGTAGCATTTTAAGGGTAGACATAGCATAAAAAAGAGCTGGAACTTAATTAGGTGACCTTTTAAAAAAAAAAAAAAGAGGGCATTAGGAAATGGAGACCAGAAACTGCAACACCCTCCAGAAAGCTTAGGGCCAGGGGCAGTGCTACCAATGGATGGCCACTAGCGTTACTATGGAGAAGAACTGGTCTAGAAAAACCAACGGACAGGAGGGGAGCCTGTTTGGAGCCCTTTATTGATGAGGCTCGAAGGTAGGGAAGGAACTACTTTGCTTGCACAGCTATCTGACTGTCCCTACCAGCCTGGACTGAAGATCTCCCAAGGAAAGGAGATATTGTTTCTTCTCAGAATCCTGATGAACTGGGGCTGAAAGCAATAGAGTTGTAGTTATTTGAATTGTTGTATTGCACTATACAGGTGTTGGTGGCAGAAACTTGAATAAAATATCTGAAGTGGATGATGAAACAAGAGAGTCTGAACGGTTTCTGAGGTGATCTAGGATTGGAGGAGGGGAGTATGTCCTGAGTCATTAAAAATACTTTTTATCTACCTCAAGGAAGGAAGCTTTCACTGAGACAGCATGAGAGGATTATTCTTTCAAAAACAGACAACTGCAGAAGGTTTGGAGATGAAAAAGTGGTGTCTGAAAAAGCTTTCTAGGAGTCAGATCATTCCTTTTGGTAAGTTGCTCTGAAGGACATTGTGTTCCTTGTTATTGCATGTAGGAAAATATATTTCCCCTGTTACAGAGCTGTCACGAATCGTGTGCAAGACACATGTGAAATGTTCTGTAGTTTGGCATGTGTAACTATCATGATGAAAGCCAGAGAAGGAGCTCATATTTCAGATCTCCTCATCTCTGTCTAGAAAACTCTTTGGCCTACAGCATCAGTTTAGAGTTGCAAATCTTCACGCTGGATTTCACTGAGACTAGCAGGTTGAGAAAGCATCACTGGTCCCTGTTCAATGCTAGTGTAACTCCTTTGCAATCAGTGGTATTACACCAGGAGTATACTGAATGTACTAGCCTCAGTGAAATCCATTATGAAGGTTTGTAATGCTCTACTAATTGTATGATAAAGGCAGAGTTTTCTAAGTAGAAATGAAGAAAATAAGAGCCATCTTTCTCCCCCTCCAAAATCAAAAAACAAACTTTTCTGCACGACTTTCAGCTCTTCCTGTCTAATCTCCTTTGTTCTGTTTTCATGGTCTTGTCTTTCTTTCCTCACAGGTTTCTTCCTTCCTTCGTCTGTACTGTTGGTTTTTTTCATGCTTTGACTATCTTGTTCTCTTCTCTAAGGGGCCCATTTTGATCTTTTGGCACCATAATTTCAATCCACGAGGTCCTTTTTAATTGCTACTTTGTACTAAATCCCAGCAGCACTACTGACTCTGCCTTTCAGCAACACTTTGCTAACCTAATTTAGTCCAGACATATAGTGGAACCCACTCATAGTCAGCTCAGATGTAATGAAACTCCACATATGTTTTAGTTCACTGAAAATTGCAATTCTGCTAATAGTACATTTCTGCTCACTGCTGTTTAGTGAAAAAAGGTGACTTCACCACAGACCTGATCCAAAGTCTACTGAAGTCAATGCAGGTCATTGATCCTATGCCCATCGAAGTAATTTCAAAGATTCCCATTGACATCAGTGGACTTTGGATCAGACCCTATAAAAGCGTTCCACTATATTCATATCACTCCATCATTATGTTGGAGGTTCCATCACAATCCACATACAATCCTATTTCAGCAAAAACAACGAGGAGTCCTTTTGGCACCTTAGAGACTAACAAATTTATTTGGGCGTAAGTTTTCGTGGGCGGGTTTTAGCCCACGAAAATGTACGCCCAAATAAATGTGTTAACCTCTAAGGTGTCACAAGGACTCCTCGTTTTTGCTGATACAGACTAACACGGCTGCTGCTCTGAAACCTGTTTCAGCAGAGACTGCCTTTTGGGTATAGATGAAGATTTGGTTTAAGGTGTGTTGGTAAACATTTTATTTTTTTCTTTGTAGGTTTTCTGAGTTCTGCGTATAGATTTGATCAGATTTTAATTTTGATGCCATTTTCTGAAGCAATGGGTGTATTGATCTGCACCTGACTCACAGATGTGATTTTAAAAATATTCTTAGAAGAAATCAGTCTGTGAATGATCACTGGCTAGAACTTTTGAAATTGCTTTTCAAAGTAATAAATCTGTCATAAGATTAAATGAGGCATTTGTTATTTTTCTGAATCGGGGTTTTCTAGAAAACTAAGTGAAAGACAGAGGCTTTGCTGAAGATGTCTTTGCCTTTGTAAAGATAGTTATTGTATTCAACGCTCTCCTTTTATTAAAATGAGGCATTTACCAGTGTTCTGCTATGGAAATATATTAAAAGGTTTCCTTTTTGCAGTAAAAGCCCAGAGTTTAAATTTTGGGGTAGGCGGGGGGAATAATAATCACTATTATGCAAAGAGATTTGGCTGCACAACTCCCATTGCAACTAAATCTTTGCATGGTGCTTTGAACATGTACCTTGTTGTGTCTTGGAGGAGGCAGGTGTTTGTTGCTAGATGGTTCTAATGACACATATACAGTTGCTTGGAAATATCATGCTCTGGATGATGATGACTATGTTCTCTTTGCCAATGCAGACAAAATCGACTGTGTGTGTGTGTGTGCGCGCGAGGAGGGGGAGATGTGGAGGGTGGGTGGTCTGTAAAATGAGATTTTTTGCAAGAATAAACCTATTGATTGCAGGAATTAAATGGTCCGATGTAGCTGAAGGCTGGTTCAGGGTTATGATCTTATTCTGAATTCTTAATAGAGCAAGAGGGTCACATGCATACTTGCATACACCCTCTTCTCATCAAAATTAAGTCTAAGTTTATTAACCTGTAAAACTACTTCTAAGAGACTAATGTACTGACAAGAACTTTGCTAATGCAACATTAAGTCTGAAGCTGCAAATCTATGAAAGCTAGAGAATTTAGAGTTAACGTTGTCATGACAACTTCAACTTCACCCCCTCCTTCCCTTGCATGTAGACATCATGAGAAAGGGCAGAATTAAAGGGTAGAGTTAAGATTGCCATAGGAACCTTAGCTGTGAAATCTGTGGCTTTTTGTGGATTTAAATTTCAACCAACCATAAAGTTGTGTTAATGTAGTTCTTTTCCCAGAATTATTAGTATTGTAATGTTTCTGCTACATGATCGCATAGTACATAATCACATTTCATTTTGTGATCATATGGACAAATTAAATATATAATCAAGAAAGTTCAATGACACCCCACAAATCCCAGCATTCTTGTTGCTATCAGGAATACATAAAACTCTAATTAAAACCTTAGGTAAACCTAATACAGCAGGTATAGGAGCCTAAATAAAATGATAGAGCTTCATACTTAATAAGCCATGCATAGACATACCATCTGTGATAATGCAGAAAATGGACTATTGATACCATTACTCTAGATATAAAGGGCTTGATTTTGATTTCACACCAGTTTTATACTGAGTTAACTCCACTGAGCTAAATGGAGCCACTCCTGATTTACACATGTGTGTAAGAACATATTCAGGCCCAAGTACTATGTAACACATGTTACATTTATATTTTTTGAAGAGCAAACATACATTAAATACAATAAGCCTGATTTTCTTCTCATTGACACTGGTGTAAATTAGGAGTAGCTCTGGTGTAATCAATGAATTTAAGAACAGTCATCCCAGCTCAGGCTAGAAGTCCATCAAGTCCTGTGACTGAGTGGCCAGTGCCAGATACAGAGCAATAGGCAAGAAACCTACAGCGGATAACTATGGAATAATCTGCCCATAAGGCTTTCTTCATAATCCTTGTGTTTCAGGGCATATGACAACTAGCAGTTTATTCCATCACTGCTACAAACCTGATATAAGAACTTTGCAATGACTGTATGTATATGATCTATTAACCATTTTAACTCTCTATTTCTTTTCTCTTAGCTAAAATCTAAAGGTTTGTTTTTATTAAAAGATTGGCAACAGTGTTATTGGGTAAGATCTAAGTTCTATATTGACCTGGCTATGTAGCTGGTCTCTTGAGATCAGAAGAACCTTTTGTTTGATGAAACTGGTTTTCAGTAACCACTCATTATAAAGTCTAGTGTCAGGGTGGTAAAATGCCTAAGGAGACTACATTTTTGACTTCTTGTTAACCAGTGTGGTAAGACAGAAGTTTACTCTTCTTACTGGCTTGGTATATCTAATGGTAGAATAACCAATTGGGGTATGTCTGCCCTATTTCTCAGCAGTTCATCCTGAATCTGGCATCCTCAGCTGTGACCCACTGATGCATGGTGACAGTCTTAAGGGCTGTTATCTGGTAACTTGCTGAAATCTCCACTGGCTCCCAGGGAATGCTGAGACAACTGATTAAATGTCACTAAGACAAGATTAAAATGAATTACAGAGACGTAAGCACTTCCTACTCCTGGAAGTTCTGATGGTATTTTTGAAGGTGACCGGGTTAACGCTGCAGGTGAGAGAATGAAATGTAAATCTGGTTTTCTTCTGGCAGCACAATAAGGTTGTGCCTTTAAATGTATTGCACATTTATGGCCTTATTGTACCTTTAAGGCACAGTCTCATCATATGGAGGGGTATAGAAGCAGCAGCACCACCCTAGCAGATTCAGCTTCTTTGTAGAAACATGACCAGAGCCTTGTGGAGTCTTTGAAAAGGTGCAACATACCTTTCCTGGTGCAAACTGAGGGTAAGGTCATGTTCACTTCCTCTCATGCCCTCTTTAGGGAGGATGGTGCTGTTTTTTTAGCACTTTGAATGCAAGAAATGGGATTATGTCTAGCTCTGAGCCCACACACCCAGCCTTGCATATCTGGCTCTTAGCACAGAAGAAGCTGAACTGAAAATGTGTGGAGTTCAAGTTGTTGATGGCTGTGACACTTTGTACCTCAAAGCAGCACCCTGAAACCCCCATATTCACCATGGTGATATGATTATGATATGTTTTGTCCAAAGTATGTCTTGTGAGGTATTATTTCAAAAGTCTTGACCTGTTGAACATTATTAATATCCTGTTCAATTGTATGTGCTATCATTTTATGTGAGGTTATGAAGTGTTGCTGTATATGTTACTGAAATGTGTTGTGAGGTTGGGAACACCCACAGCTAGCCTTTCAGGTACAACAATGGAGTAGCCTGACAGAATTAATGGCTCATCAACACCCATCAAGAAGAGAATCTACTATCCTAGAGATTTCTTGGAGGAGGCACGTACACTATGGGGGTGGACTAACCCACCTCACAGCAAAGATATTTCTAGCACGCTGGACAAAAGTATAAAAGAGGGTAAGTGACATCATCACTTGGCCTTTCCCTCCTCCACCAACTCAACACCTGGAGGGACATCTGAAGGACAAAGACTTTGAACTGCGGGAGAGGAGACCCAGTCCGGGAAAGAGTCCCAGTCTGTGTATTGAGGAAGGATCTGTGACCTGTTTGTACCGTCAGGGTAAGACACTGCTTGATTCAAATCCTGTTTAGTTTGTAGAACTCAGACTGCGAATTTATTTTTATTTCTTAAGTAACCAACTTTGATTTCTATGCTTCTTACTTATAATCACTTAAAATCTATCTTTCTATACTTCCTGTTTTATATTTTACCTAAAACAGTGTGTTTTGGTTGAAGTGCTTGGGAAATCTCTGCTCAGTTTACAAAGGCTAGTGTCTGTCCTCTCCACGTGGAGGGAGGGGCAGACTGAGTACTAAACTTACACTGGCCAGGCTTCTGATCAGTGCAAGATGGTACAGTTCTGGGGTGCAAGGCTGTGGAGCTGGGGAGAATTGGCTGGAGCCTCCCTATTGATGGTTCATGAGTGTCTGGGAGATCATTCGTGTAACTCAGCCATCCACAGGCAGGGATACACCCAACTAAGTGCAGTACCTGCCAGAGGTTTGTGACTTGACACAGCATCACAGTGGGAGAGGGATACCCTAGGTTGGTGGGACAGAGGGCTCAGCAGTCCCACAGTCCATGTTGCATCCAGGGGACCCCGTCCCAATGGGTTTGATGCCAGCTCTGTGAACATCTCAGGAACAACTGAATAGCCAAAAGGAGGTGTAAGCAGGCAGGCAGACTCACCAGCTATGGAAGGATGAAGAAGTCCCAATTACAGGTCACTTCCTATCCCTTTCTTCAGGGCTGGTTTTATTTCTGAAAACAAAAACTTCATACCAGAACACAGCATCTCAGACCAGCTTCAGCCAGCAGGGAGGAGAGGACATCCTTTTCCTTTTATAACTCCGCCAGAGCAGCCATCTGATGGGCAGGAGTCCAGTAACCACTTATGTGCTGGCGTGCCTGGATACCTTGCCATAGACAGACAGTAAGACATGACTCTGCAAGCCTTTTGCCTGTGTCACTGCCATTGAAATCAAAGGGCACCGAACGAGCTGAGGGCTTTCATGATTGGGCTGGTACTCAAATATTTCTCACTTGTTGCCCTGCACTGTATGATTCTATTACAGCATGGAGTCAGGGGCTGTGGTTGAGTAGTCTGCGTTATATCAGTGTGTTTTCTGATATAGGTCCCAGTTCAGCCAGGTACTTAAACCTGTGAGTAGTCCTATTGAATTGGGACATATCACATGTTCTACATTAGGTGTGTGCTTAAATATCTGCCAGAATCGGGGCCTTGAGTTACTGTGTTTACCTGGTAATAACTTAAAATATAAAAGTTGTTTGCTAACTGCTTTCTGTTTACATGGTGACTAGCCAAGCTCTGTTTGTTGTAGTAAAGGGAAGTGTACGGATTACAATTTGCAATATTGGTTTCTAGTGATTAGTTCACTAGATACAGCTTCCCAGTAGTTTCATTTATTTCTCAGCAGCATGAGTCTTGAGGAAAACATTGCAAACTATTCACAAGGTGAACAGTCTGTAGCTTGTGGCTGCACATTCAAAAGTGGGTTACTCAGCAATAAAATCTTCACTAAGGTTTAATTACCATAAACACATGGTGACAGAAGTACTTCAGAGTTCTGCACCACCCAAAGTCTTTACATTAATTCACATTTACAATTCCCATGAGGTTACCCAAAACTCTTCAGGAGCTTCTGATAATTGAACAAGAGGCAAAAATAAAATTAATGAACGGCAAAGGTCAATAATACAAAAATAGCACCTCCTTACTCAGAACTGTTCCTTGTGTGCATTGTGAGTCAAATCTACATACAATACATTTGTATTGCTTATTCTTATTGACCCATGAGAGCGGAGACTGTGAGCTGTGTTCTGTTCCTTCTTGTGCATAAACAACAGAATGGTATAGTAAGTTCCAATGTGTTCCAGTTGCACCAACTCACTGAAGACAACAGATGGCCTCTTTGTCGCCTGAAGAAATAACTTGATGGGTTCAAGAAGATGCAAGAGACTTTAATTTGGTTAGCAGAATGTTTTTCATTGGGGATGGAGCTCGACTCCCAGAGCCCTGGTTAAGCTTTCAGGCTTGTAACTTCATGTGAAAACTAGTGAGAGGTGTAAAATATGGAGCCCCACAAGGCTTTTTTAAAAATAGTCAATTTGATCAGCTGAGAGGAATAATTTAATCAGAAAAATGTGAATGATAATTAATAATAATATAAGAACAACTTAATACATGCCCCCAAAGCCACAACTGCACAATTGAGGTTTAGCAAGGAAGAGAAGGCATCTGTAATATATAACAAATAGAAGAAAGGGGAAGTTGATAAAAATTAACATAAATCAGAAGCTAGAAATTGTAGAAAATTGATAAAGGGAGCAAAAAGACACAAGGAGAAATCTATGACCAGCAGAGCATAGGACAATAAGGAGGAGGTTTTAAAATATATTAGGAAAAAAATAATTCTGACAATGGTACTGGTCCATTACTAGATGGAAATGGTATTATCATCAGTAATACTACAGAAAAGGCAGAAGTGTTCAATAAATAGTTTTGTTCTGTATGGGAGGCAGGGAGTCTCATTTTATGGTGGTGATAACTTTCTTTCCCTTCCACTAGTGTCTCTGGAGGATGTTAAACAGAAGCAAGTAAAGTTAGGCTAGGTCTACACTACGGGGGGGGGGGGGGGGGGTCAACCTAAGACACGCAACTTCAGCTACGTGAATAGCGTAGCTGAAGTTGCGTATTTTAGGTCAACTTACCTGGCTGTGAGGACGGCGGTGAGTTGACTGCTGTCGCGCTGCCGTCGACTCCGCTTCCGCCTCTTGCCGCAGTGGATTTCTGGAGTCTATGGCAGAGCCATCGGGGATCGATTTTATCACGTCTTCACTAGACGCAATAAGTTGATCCCCAATAGATCGATTGCTACCCGCCAATCCAGCGGGTAGTGAAGACGTGCCCTTAGACATTTTTAAATCAGGAGGTCCAGATAACTTGCATGCAAGAGTTTTAAAAGAAATGGCTGATGAGCTGTCTGGACCATTAATGATGATTTTTTTTTCTATAGGTCTTGCAGCAGTAGGGAAGTTTCTGAAGACTGGAAGATAAATTGGCTGAAACTTTAGTAAAGACAGAATGATCAGACACATAGATGAACACAATATGTTGGGGAAAGAATTAACATGGATTTTGTAAAGGAAAATTTTGCCTCACTAATCCATTATAATTCTTTGAAGGTGGCAACAAACATATGGACAAGGGTGATCCAGTTGATATAGTGTACTTGGGCTTTGAGGGAGCCTTTGACAAAGTCCCTTGCCAAAGGCTCTTAAGCAAAGTAAGCAATCATGGGATGAGAAGGAAGGTCCTTTCTTGAATCAATAACTGGTTAAAAGATAGGAAACAAAGGGTAAGAATAAATAGTCAGTTTTCAGTGTGGAGAGAGGTAAATAGTGGGATCCTCCAAGGATCTGTACTGGGACCAATGCCGTTCAACATATTCATAAATGATCTGGTAAAAAGGGTAAATAGTGAGGTTGCAAAACTTACAGATGATACAAAATTACTCAAGATAGCTAAGTCCAAAGCTGACTATGAAGAGTTCCAAAGGGATTTCACAAAACTGGGTGACTGGGCAACAAAATGGCAGATGAAATTCAGTGTTTGAAAATGCAAAGTAATGCACGTTGGAAAACATAATCCCAAGTATACATACAAAATGATAGTCTAAATTAGCTGTTACCACTCAAGAAAAAGATCTTGGAGTTATCATGGAAAAAGTGATCCAGGAAACTACAGGCCCGTTAGTTTGACTTCAATTGTATGCAAGGATGTGGAACAACTTTTGAAAGAGAAAGTAGTTAAGGACGTAGAGGTGAATTGTAATTAGGATAAAATAAAACATGATTTTACAAAAGGTAGAGCATGCCAAACCAATCTGATCTTTCTTTGAGAAGATAACTGATTTTTTTAGATAAAGGAAAAATAGAGTGGATCTAATGTCTCTGGATGTCAATAAGTCATTTGATATAGTTCCACATGGGAAATTATTCATTTAAATTGGAGAAGAGGGGGATTAATGAGACTTGAAAGGTGGATAAGAAACTGGTTAAAGGGGAGCCTATAATGTGTCGACCTGAAAAGTGAACTGAAATAATACACATGGTGAAATCAAGTTGTACGTCAATCATCCTTGTTTGAGATGAGCTAGCTCATAGTGGAGCGCAGTACTCTGACGCTGAGTAATCGAGTGCTAAGACTCAAGTGTGTAACCTTTGGGCAGTGGAGTTCCATGTCGTTCTGGCCAGTTTTCCAAGCAGGTTGTAGCGTATTTTGACATTAGTCATTGTCTTTGTACGATGGTCACAATTTGTAAGAGTTCTGTTCACCGTGATGCTAGATAGATAGACTGGGTGTGATTCATGCTTTATTCGCTGACCATTGTGAACTATATTCAGCTCTCTGCCCGCTTGTGCATGATGTAAGTGGAAGACACTTGACACAGTCTCACTTCTATTTGGTATCAAGCACCAGCTATGACAATAATCGGCCATAGCCACCATATATACATTCAAAACTTGCTGAAGTCGGTCAAAGGAGTGGAACTGAGTGCCGAGGCATATGTTGTCTGCATAAACAAACTTGCGAGACCCAGTATATGGTAGGTCATTTGAATATAAGTTGAATAATATTGGAGATAATACTGATCCTTGCAGGAGGCTGTTCTTCTGGTGCCTCCAACCACTTGTTCTGTCACCAATATGCACACGGAAATAATGATTTCTCAAAAAAAAAGAAGAAAAAAAAAGCCATTGCACATATTAACTAACTTGGCTTAGTTGTAGACTGGGGTGGGCAAACTATGATTTGTCAGACCTTCTAATCTGGCCCTTGAGCTCCCATCAGGGATCGGGGGCTTGCCCCGCTCTGGCGCTCCAGCTGGGGAGCAGGGTTGGGGGGTTGCCCCGCTCCATGCGTGCCAGGCTCCGTGTGGCTCCCGGAAGCAGCAGCATGTCTCCCTTCTGGATCCTACACATAGGGGCAGTCAGGGGGATCCGCATGCTGCCCCTGCACCAAACACTGGCTCTGCAGCTCCCATTGGGCGGAAACTGTGGATGGGACAGCGCGCAGAGCCACCTGGCTGGTGCCGCACCTCCACGTATGAGCCGGAGGGGGAACATGCCGTTACTTCTGGGAGCTGCTTGAGATAAGCACCGCCTGGAGCCTGTGCCCCAACCCCCTGTCCCAGCCCTGATTCCCCCTCCCCCCGTCCGAACCCTTTGGTCCCAGCCCAGAGCACCCTCCTGCACCCCAAACCCCTCATTCCCAGCCCCACCCCAGAGCCCGCAGCCTCAGCCGGAGCCCTCAACCCCCCTTGCACTCCAACCCCCTGCCCCAGCCTGGAGCTCCCTCCTGCACTCCAAAACCCTCAGCCCCATCCCGAGCCCCCTAGCCTCCTGCCCCAGCCCAGAGCCCTCTCCTGCACCCTGAACCCCTCATTTCTGGCCCCACCCTGGAACCTGCACCCCTAGCCCAGAGCCTGTACCCCCTCCCACACCCCAACCCCCTGCCTGAGCCCGGAGTCCCCTTCCATACTCTGAACCCCTCTGCTCCACCCCCAGCCTGCAGCCCCCCCCCCTGCACCCAAACTCCTCTGGCCCCACCCCAGAGCCCTCACCCCCTCCCACACACCAACCCCCAATTTCATGAGCATTCATGGCCCACCATACAATTTCCATACCCAGATGTGGCCCTCAGGCCAAAAAGTTTGCTCACCCCTGTTCTAGACAATTTCACCAAAAGGCCCATGTGCCAAACCATATCATATGCCACGGTCAGGTCAAGAAAAACTGAACCAGTCTTCAGTTTATGTTGGAATCCATTTTTGACTAAAGTTGTAAGTGCTGGCACTTGATCACATGCACTACGACAGCGGCGAAAATCAGCTTGCTCTGGTCCCAGCATACCTTCCACAGATGGTGAAATTCTTTGCTCAAGCACCTTAAAGCAGACATTCAGAAGTAAAATTGGTCTGTAGCTCAAAGACAAGTGTGGATCTTTCCCAGGTTTCAGCAAGGCAATGACCTTCGCTTGGTGCCAGATTCTGGGCAATCTGGATTCCTGCAGAACTCTGTTGGAAAAACTGAACAAGCCATTCCTGAGCGTGAGGACCCAGATGTTTCATGAATTCAGGTGCAATTCTGTCATATCTGGGAGCTGCACCCGGTTTTAAATCGTTCAGTACTTTATGTAGTTCCAAAGTAGTGAATGGCTTCATCTGACTATCAGTGGGATTACTCCTTAGGAAACTCCACCACCCAACATATACCTGTCATTTGACAACTTTGTCAACAGGAGTTTTGGCGACCTTCAACAAATGACTGGCAATCTGATTTGGAGTAATTGCCAGCCTGATTTGTGTACATAGACATTGAGCCGCACCTAGTCGACAAATTAAGCTCCAGCTTTTCTGGCTTGACCACGTGAAGTGAAGCGCAACTGTCATTTCCTCCCATTGAGCCCAATGAGCGGCATCCAATGATTCTATAAGATGGTCTGCCATCTCCGGATCACCTGACTGCTCATACTGCCTCAGCAAGTCTGCACAATCCTCATTCAAACATGGTTGGAAGCCGCGTGGAATTGTTGCGCCTGCAGCTTTAAAAATGGCACAACAGAAATGATGATTAGCATCTTCCACGGAGATGATGTTTAATGGGATGGTTACGGAGGTGTCTTAAGAAGCTTGGCTTGTTTAGTTTAATGAAACCAAGGCAGAGGTGAGATATGATTGCTGTCTATAAATACATCAGAGGGATAAACACCAGGAAGGGAGAGGAGTTATTTAAGTTAGGGGCCAATGTTGGCACTAGAACAAATGGATATAAACTGGCCATCCACATGTTTAGGCTTGGAATTAGGTGAAGGTTTCTAACCATCAGAGGAATGAAGTTCTGGAACAGCCTCCCAAGGGGAGCAGTGGGGACAAAAAACCTAACTGGTTTCAAGACTGAGCTTGATAAGTTTAAGGAGGAGATGGGATGATTACATGGCCCACCTGCGACAACGAGTAGTAAATATCTTCAACAGCCAGAGATATAGGGTGACCAGACAGCAAGTGTGAAAAATCGGGACAGAGGGTGAGGGGTAATAGGAGCCCATACTAAAAAGAGCCCCAAATATTGTGACTGTCCCTATAAAATCGGGACATCTGGTCACCCTACAGAGATATGACAGGGCTCTGAATTACTACAGTGAATTCTTTCCTGGGTTTCTGGCTGGTGAGTCTCGCCCACATGCTCAGGGTCTAACTGATCACTATATTTAGTGGCAGAAAGGAATTTTCAACCAGGTCGAATAGGCAGAGACTCTGAGTGTTTTTTGCCTTCCTCTACAGCATGGGGCATTGATCATTTGCTGGTATGAACTAGAGCAGTGGTTCTCAAACTTTTGTACTGCTGACCCCTTTCACAGAGCAAGCCTCTGAGTGTGACCCCCCCCCAATAAATTAAAAACTTTTTAATATATTTAACCCCATTATAAATGCTGGAGGCAAAGCGGGGTTTGGGTGGAGGCTGACAGCTAGTGACCCCCCTATATAATAACCTCATGACCCCCTGAGGGGTCCTGACCCCCAGTTTGAGAACCCCTGAACTAGAGTAAGTGGTGGATTCTCTGTACCTGGAAGTCTCTAAATCATGATTTGAGGACTTCAGAAATTCAGCCAGTGGTTATGGGTCTATTGCAGGAGTGTTTGGGAGCAGTTCTGTGGCCTTTGATGTGCAGGAGGTCAGACTGAATGATCATAATGGTCTCTTTTGGCCTTACAGTCTGAGAATCTACTCAATGTACAGCAGCAGTAAAAAAGCTAACAATGTTAGGAGCCATTAGGAAAGGGATATTCTAGAAAAAAACATTATGCCACTTTATAAATCCATGGTACAGCCACACCTGGAATACTGTGCAGTTCTGGTTGCCTGTAGTGAGGCAGTTACCCCGCTCCTAGAGAAAAAGGGTAGGATGATTGGAAAGGCAGCCACAGCTGTGGCCACACTCACAGGCCACAGCTGGCCCTGATATAAGAGTTAAGGGAGGAGCTGAGAGAATCTCACTACAGCCTTGGAGTGGGAAGGATCTAGCTGCCTGGGTGCACAGGATACCTGAAGTAGAGCAGTGCTAGGGAAGGGCAGGCAGAGCTGGGAAGCTCGGGCCAGGCGAGTCCCCAGGCTGAGGCCTGGCTAAAGGCCAGGGGAGGTACTGGGGCTGCAGGGAAAGGCAGCATGTTCAACTCCCTTGCCAATGATGAGTGGCCACTACAGACTGCAGTTTGTCCCAGAGAATGGGGGCTAGATGACAACTGGCGGTAGCCACTGAGGCAAGGTGGGCATAGGGGGAGAGGGCCTCCCCTGGGAAGGGAGACCCAGAGTGTGGGGGCGCTGCTGTGGGCAGTACCCCAGGGTCAGAGGGTACCATGGTCCGAGAGGGACACGGGGCCTTCGGCAGGTGAGACACTGGCCAGCAGGAGGTGCTCCGAGGCTGAGGAGCTAATTCCCGAGACTGACTAGTAGGAGGCGCTGTGTCAATGAATGCTCGACTTACTACATTGCCCCATCTCAATAAAAGTGTATTAGATTTGGAAAAAGTACAGAGAAAGGCAACAAAAATGATTAAGGGTATGGCCTTGCCAACAGATTTTGCCCTTTAGTGCAAATATGACTGTACAGTGCCCATGCTGACACCTACTGAAACAAAGGTCTTATCTTGCAGACTATAAGTATTGTTTGCCTAGTAACAAGTTATGAGCGACTAAGGAAGCTTGTCTATAGTAGCAAAGATATTTAATAACTACTGACAGAATCACAGGATATATGGCTTTATTTTGACATCTAAAGGATTGTTTTCAATTATTTCTTCTTGGACAGTTATGCTTATTCAGTCCCCATAATGTGTTGTCTCAGGCATATCTGGACATAAAACACTTTAATAGCATACAGTAAGCTTTTTCTTCCACACACAAAGTATTTTTGGACCTATAATTACATCTCATTAAACCCTGGTTCCATAATTTAGCAGTCTCAGTCACAATATTTGGTCTGCATTTGTACAAAATTAAAAACACAGAGACATGTACATGCTTTATCTCTGAAGCTTTAATTTATTTGTTGCCTATATCAAAGTGCCAATATGGGGCTTTTTAAAAGACAGGAATTAAATGTGTAAAACATCATGACCAACCCATAGTGCAAAAGGCAGCATTATAGAATTGCTTTGACTATTGTATTAAATTAGCAAACTTCACAATGTAGCTTTGCTAATAGTTGAGTCACAGTCTCACTACAGTTTATTATTCTGGTTAAAAGAGAAAATTGTTTCAAAGTAGCACGAGAGGGGAAGGATGGTCGGGTGCTTACCCATAACTTGGGAGACCAGGGTTCAGTTCCCTAGATAAGCCTTGGGAAGTCATGGAAGGGAAGTTTTGTGAAGAGTAGCTAGGGCTCTTTAAATTCACACCCTAGCTTATTCTGCATGAAGAGTGCCAAATTGCACAAAGGCACTCTCTGAGTAAAATAAGCATATCCATGCAGAGAGTTATTCTGGAGGAGCCAGTGTGCATTAAGTATTCTGTAGCTAATCGACCCATCTCTTGTAGACAAGCCCTTAGTTTCTCTGGGCCTGAGCTCCCTATCTGTAAAATGGGAGTAAGTACTTCCTATCTCACATAAGTGTTCTGAGGACACACACATCAAAAATTGTGAAGCACTCAGATTATGTGATAAGGGGGAGGGTCTATACAAACCTAAAATAGATATTAATGGTCTTAATGAAAGCAGGGAAATATGGAGTTCACATTAAAATGTCACCATCCCTAGGCAACTGGGCCCAGGAACTGCAGCCACTGTTAGAACAAGCAAAACAGAGGTGCAATGGAATAAATTAGTGATTCAAGGCCCTATTCATCATTCCTTACTCAGGCAAAACTTCCCTTCAATCCAGTGCTCCCTGTGCTGACTAGGAACCTAAACTGGAGACATGGACCCCAATTTTCAGCCCCTGGGATGGGATTTTCAAGAGCACCTTGTGCTCTTAAATTACCTAGGCACATCTGAACATCCTAACCTGGGAGCCTGAAGTCAGCCCCCTAAATCCAAATTTAGGCACCTAAATAAGAATGGCCTAATTTTCAAAGGTTCTGAGCATCTGCAGCTCCCTTGACTCATTAGGATTGGTGGGGGCTCAGCACCTTTGAAATTCGGCCATTCTTAATTAGGTGCTTAAATATGGACTTAGGAGCCTATTTTTAGACCGCCATATTTGAAAATTTCAACCACAACTCTCAATTTCCTGGTTTTAAGAAAAAAACGGTTATTTTAATGCATGATGACTAAGTGGCTCACTAGTTCTTGTAAAGTCTTTCTGGTATTCTAAATTAATCTCAGGCACAGTATATTCATAATGGTGATGGGATATGAGCTCTTTCAACCGTAGGTCACTAGGGCAAATCATGACCAGATCATTAGTAACAAGAAGTCATTAGCATCTAATGACTGGTTTCATTCCATTGCCCAGTGGACGTGTCCACCTCAGCTGGCACTAGAAGGTAATTTCAGCAGAGACCACAGCTTAAAAAAGCTTGGAGACTGAAGCAGTCTTTTGCCCTAAAGATAGTCTCCATGGAATAGGTACTTTAGTGAGTTGAGGTGCAGTTAGGCTGAATAACTCAGGAAACTAACAGGTGCAATTTTCCATGTCCAGATTCTGATTAAGTGCTTCTACTAATCTCTGTGTCAGTCTCTGTTGTGCCTGTCAATGTGAGACTTCAGACTTCATTTCTTGTTTTCACAGCCTTTTCAAGTGCAGCTCATAGATTCCAAGGCCAGAAAAGACCATTGTAATCATCTAGTCTGACCTCCTGTATAACACAAGTCATAGAACTAGCCGAAAATAATTCCTAGAGCACAGTTTTTAGAAAATCATCCAATCTTGATTTTAAAATGGTCAGGGATGGAGAATTCACCACAACCCTTGGTAAATTTTCCAATGGTTAATTACTTTCACTGTTACAAATCTATACTTTATTTCCAGTCTGAATTTGTCTAGCTTCAACTTCCAAACATAGGATCAGGTTATACCTTTCCTCTGCAAGACAGAAAGCATTATTCAATATTGTTCCATGTAAATACTTGATTACAGACTATAAGTAACTCTTTAACCTTCTCGTTGTTAAGCTAAATCGATTGAGCTCTTTGAGTCTATCACTATAAGTTGTGTTTTCTAATCCTTTAGTCATTCTTGTGGTTCTTCTCTGAACGCTTTCCAATTTAATCAACATCCTTCTTGAATTGTGGGAACCAGAATTCAACACAGTATTCCAGCAGTGGTTGCACCAGTGCAAATTCAAAGGTAAAATAACCTCTCTACTCCTATTGAAGATTCCCCCGTTTATGCCTCCCAGGATAGCATTCGCTCTTTTGGCCACAGAGTCACATTGGGAGCACATGTTCAGCTGGTTATCTACTATAATCCCCATAAAATTTTCAGAGTCACTGATTCCCAGGATAGAGTCCCCCATCCTGTGAGTATGGCCTACGTTCTTTGTTCCTCGATGTATACCTTTACATTTAGCTGTATTAAAACCCAGTTTCCCAAGCAATACAGATCACTCTGAATCAGTGACCTGTCCTCTTCATTATTTACTGCTCCCCCAATTGGGGTTATCTGCAAACTTGATCAGTGATGATTTTAGGTTTTTTCCATGGTAATTAATAAAAATATTAAATGGTGCAAGGTCAAGAACAGATCCTTGAGGGACCCCACTGGAAACACACACGCTCAATGATGATTCCCTGTTTACAATTCATTTTTAGACTTATCAGTTAGACAGCTTTTAATCCATTTAATGTGTGCCCTGTTAATTTTATATCATTCAGGTTTTTTAATCAAAGTGCTGTGCAGTACCAAGTCAAACACCTTACAGAAGGCTGAGTATATTATGTCAACAGTATTAGCTTTATCAGCCAAACTTGTGAACTCAAAAAAACCCAAAACCAAGTTAGTTTGACAGAACCTATTTTCCCTAAGCTGTGTTGATTTGCATTAATTAGTCTCCTTTAACTCTTTATTAATAAGAGTCCCATATCAGCCACTCCATTATCTTGCCTGGGATCACTGTCCGGATAAGAGGCCTGGGTCATCCTGTTTACCCTTTTAAAAATTGGCACAACATTAGCTGTGTTATGACCATAAAAATGGCCATACTGGGTCAGACTAATGATCCATCTAACGAAGACATCTATCCTGTCTTCTGACAGTGGTGGTGGCACATGCTTCAGAGGGAATCACCAGAACCGGACAGTTGTCAAGTGATCCATAGCATGAGTAACTGGGCTAAGTGCTGGAGATCTGAGGGAGCATGATGGGAAAATTATCCCTCCCAGACCACCTAGCCAGCCTATCTAGGCATTTGTACTGGACCCATCTGTTCTGCTGTGGCTGCTCCATCCTCAGGGCTGGAGTAGTTTCTATGATCCTTGTTCTCCTGATGGTTGGAACTTGGAGGGCTTGGGTAGTGCAGGCTGGGGGAGAGCACCAGTATAGGTAGCCCAGGCTGTGTATATCCCCATAGCATTCAGAGAGGTCTGTACTTGGCACAGCTACCCCTTTCTACTACGGCTACACTATTTTTAGTGTGCTAGCTCAATCAGATCAAGCATGAATACATCTACATGAGCTGGGAATCACATCCTCCGCTTCAAGTGGAAACATACCCTTAGAGATTAAGGGTGATTAATAGCAGGCAGGTGGGGTGTGCTCTTGTGAGTTCAGTACTGCATCTGCACAATTGATTGCAGAACCAGAGCCTGGGTAAAGTAACAAGATTAAAGGGGCCCAGTGGATGGATTGCTGCATAGATTCTGTACACTTACTTTGACAGCTTCAGATGAGTTTTAATTATTTGTGGTACTTCATAACAGTATTGTGGAAATAAACAGAGTAGTAAGATATCAGTGCAAGTGTCATAAATATAAAGGGAAGGGTAACAACCTTTATGTATGCAGTACATAAAATCCCTCCTGGCCAGAGATGCAGAATCACTTTACCTGTAAGGGGTTAAGAAGCTCAAATAACCTGGTTGGCAACTGACCAAAAGGATCAATAAGGAAAGAAAATACTTTCAAATCTGGGGGAGGGGAGGGAGAGGTTTTGTTTGTGCTCTCTTTGTTTGTTCCCTCTCTGGACAGAGAGAGACCAAGCAGGTAAACCATCTCCTGAAAAGATACCTGAAACGATACATCTAAAATTATAGAATTTGTAAATAAAGGCAAGGAAATGCATTAGATTATCTTTTGTTTTAGTTTGTGAATTTTCCCTATGCTAAGAGGGAGTTTTATTCCCATTTTTTGTAACTTTGAAGTTGAGCCTAAAGGGGAATCCTCTGTGTGTTAAATCTTTTTATTTACCCTGTAAAGTTACCTTCCATCCTGATTTTGCAGGTGTGATTCTTTTTTTTTTTTAATAAAATTCTTCTTTTAAGAACCTGATTGATTTTCAGTGTCCTAAAAACCCCGGGTTTGGTCTGTGCTCTCTTTGAAACCAATTGGTTAGTATATTCTTCTCAAGCCTCCCCAGGAAAGGAGCTTGGGGGAATATTTTGGGGAAACAGGGACTCCAAGTGGCCCTTTTTCCTGGATTTTTGTCTAAATCACTTGGTGGTCATCCAAGGACAAGGAAAGGATTTATGCCTTGGGAAAGTTTTAACCTAATCTGGTAGAAATAAGCTTAGGGGGTCTTTCATGTGGGTCCCCACATATGTACCCCAGAGTTCAGTGTGGGGAGAGAACCCTGACAACAAGCATCTGCCATTTAATCTGTGTTGAGAGGGAGAGACTGACAGATTTGTGAGTGGACAGTGTAGGGCAATGGTGCCCAAACTTTTCCTGTAAGACCAGTAATGGAATCTACCCATGGCCCCCCTCCATTACTGCATAGCCAAGGCTTCCTCAGCAGAGGAGCTTGGGCTGAAGGCAGAGCTGGGGTCAGAACTGGGGATGGAAGCAGAGCTGGGGCTAGAGGTGGAGCTGGCCTGGGGACAGAGAGGGAATGAGGGCAAAGCTGGGCTGGGAGCGGAGTGGAGTAGAGCTGGGCTGGGGACAGAGTGGGGCTGGGTGGTGCTCCCTCCCTGCCCCTCATGGGGGCTGGCCTGGGCCCCACCATGTGCCTCCCCAAATGTTCCTCCGGGCCCCCCCAGGGAGGGTGTCCCCCATAGTTTGGGGACCACTGGTGTAGGGAATAAATTTATCAATGTTTTACCGCACAAGGGGCAAGAATCTTAGCTGCATCTAATCAGTGCTGGGCAAAGTGGCACAAACAAGCCCCTTTTCTGTTCCTTGAACTTGGGGCCAGTAGAGATGCCAATTAATGATTACCACAGTGCAGAGGTGCTGTAGCCTTGCTCCCAGCCAACCTCTCTCTGTTGGGGATTGGTAAAGCAGTGCAGGGAGGCACACAGCTAGGGTTGCCAGGCATCCGGTTTTTGACTGGAACACCCGGTTGCAAAGGGTCCCTGGTGGCTCCGGTCGGTGGCACAGCAGGGGCCTGGGCTAAGGCAGGCTCCCTACCTTCCCTGGTTCCGTGTGGCTCACTGCAGCAGCCATCAGGTCCTTGCAACCCCTAGGTGCATGGCGGACAGGGAGGCTCCATGTTCTGCCACTGCCTGAGTGCCGGCTCCGCAGCTCCCATTGGCCGGGAACCGATGGGAGCTGTGGGGGCAGCACCTGCGGGTGCGAGGACAATGCGCAGAGTGAAGGGCCAAAATCCATTTGCTGTGTCTGTAAAACCCTGAACACAGGCCCTGTCAGCAACTTTTCACATAGGCCCAAAGTCCAAAGCTTGGTTTGAGCTGGTGGCCTAGCCCACCAGGAACAATATTAGCTAAGAGAAGCTGAACAAACAAGAGACAACTTTGCTTTTTACTAAGATAAGCGTGGTCAGCAAAACTCCAGATGGGGAGTGGTAATTGGTGTCCTTATCAGAAGCTACAGACATACCAAAGTATTGGAAGGGGCTGCCATGTCCACTCCTTCATGCAAGAAGAAGATAACAAATACCCTCCCCACATACCAACCTTGAGTTCATGGAGAGGCATGTCAGTATGAGATATGACATCCTCCCTTCCACAGCTGCCCCCCCACCCCCAGATGCCAATGTTAGCCTTTAGAAACACAATGGGACACCCTGAAAACAATTTCTATTGCCATGTACTTTTCAATGTCTTTTGCTTTAACCCCCAGGAATGTACCTGTTGGACAACCAGAAGAGCTCCCTCATTCCTATGGACCCCAAATCAGAATTCAACATTTATAATTATACACTTTATACATTGTTCAAAGAAAAACACCTGTGTACTAACAGTATGTTAATATGTTAACCTGAAACCATGGGCAGAGCTATTATGTAATCTTTTAAACTATTGGCTTATTGTGCTTATCTTGTCTTGCTGCTAGACCTATCCAGACAGGGCCGGCTTTCGAAAGAGCTTCCGCCGAAGACAGCGGCTGGACTTTGGCGGCATCTCTATTGGCTGCTGGCGCCTTCGTCGGCACGTCGGCAGAGGGCCCTTAGGGACGTTGTGGGGCCCTCTTAGGGGCGCGGGGCCCGGTTCGGGGGAATCGCCCTAAAGCTGGCCCAGTATCTAGGGGCTCGGGACCTCCCACCCCCTCTCTTCCCTCCGCCCACAAATAACCTATATAATCTATTGTAATCAATTGCTTGGCAGCGTCTCTCAGTCTAATAAGCAAAGTGACACTCCACCAGCGCTGTGCGTAATAAACCCATGTGCTTGATTCTACATGGTGTCCACATGAGCCTTAAATCCAAAAATCACTTTCTGTGCCACAGGTTCTGGAATGGAACAGCCTCCCCAGGCTTCTGGCTAAGTAGGTTACAAGTAGGGGAGAGAAACTCTGCTGATTGTTTTGAGAAAGCTTGAATGTTGTAGTTGTTCAGGAAGCTTAAAAGATTTAGAGAGACAAGGTGGATGAGGTAATATCTTTTAGTGGTCCAATAAAAGATATTACCTCACCCATCTTGTCTCTCCAATATCTTGGGACCAACACAGCTACAACAACACTGGATAAAAGATTCAGGGTAGTTTTTCCTTCCCAGTCACAAGGCTTCCTCACCTGAATGTTCCCCTGGCTTAATTGGCTGCGTGTCTGAACTGACTTTTCTGTAACATGCTTTCACTCTCTGACCTACTAAAGCCAAGCGACCAAGACAATGTTAACTGGAGGTATTGGTCCCTGGCAGGGTCGGTGCAAGGATATTTTGCGCCCTTGGCGAAATTTCCACCTTGTGCCCCCTTTCCTGCTGTCCCTCCCCTCCCCCCGGAGCACGCTTATTATAAACTTTCAAAAATGAATACGTAGTGTAAAAAAAAAAAAAAATTGGGGCACTGCTTTTTGTTGCCCCCAAATCTGGTCACCCTAGGCAGCCGCCTAGTTCACCTAGTGGTTACACTGGCCCTGGTCCCTGGGGATTCAGAGCCCTGAGCTGTTGAGGGTTTCCATTAATCCTACAGGACTACTTGGAAAAAAAAAATTCCAGGGAAAATTACTGTGAACACAACAAAATGCCAATTTCCAAGTAAAATGGAAATCAAGACCTTTTTCTCCCCACCTCCCCAAGTCCTTTTATTTATTATTGTCATCCATCAGCACTGCCTTCACCACCACTCTCTGGCTCCCTCTCCTGAAGACCTGCCTGGTCACCTTCCCCCACCATCTTCTATAGCCCCTGCAAAGACCAGTCACAAAAGCAGTCCCTGCAAGTGGGGATTGCTTGACTTCTAATCTTGGTGAGCAAATTCCCGCAAAGGCCTGGGTGAAATAGGGTCATGGCCCTCCCCAACTTTTTTGCTAAACTGCCTCAAGAGTGGCCCCTACTGGCTAAAAGGCAAAGCTGTAGGTGCAGGAGGTACCTTTCCCTGGCTCTGCTCTGACCACTCAGAGGTTCTGGGCTCTCATCCTCTCTCTGGGCATGGGACTGAAAATACAGCAGCAGCTCCTCACTCTCATCCCCTGACCTTCTCTCCTGGAAGAAGGTGGGGATCTTAGTTGGAAGGCAGACCCAGGCACTGAGGATCAGGAGAGAGATGGAGAGGCTAGCACTCATAAAATGGTGCGGTGTGGGGTATTAGTGGGATATTTCTGATAAAATCATCCACACTGAAGTAGTTAAGCCTCTTGTCACTTAAACGGTCATCATTTAAGCTTCAGATTCTACAACCCATTTAAATCAATGGAGTCACTTCATGCCTCTAGCCTTTGGGCTCTCTTTCTGTAAACTCAAGGGTTTTGTCTAGCCTAGTATTTACCCCTGTGCCAAGTGGGTGGCTTTCTGCTTTGGTATCCACTTTGCATTGGCATAAATGATGACATGACTTGCAAAGCATTGGAGAATCTGGGCCAGGTTATGTATCTTAACAGTAATAGTTGGCTATTTTTCTTCAGTGCTGCAGGTTGGTAAGATTAATATCAGTTTCCTTAGAGATGGTGCAGCTATTTGCTACTGGTAAAAGTTAATGTACCAGGGGGAATTTCTAGGAAAGATGCATTTAGTTAAGAGTTCATGGCTGTTGAATCCACCCACCCATCACTCAGTGTAAGTGAATTCTGGCAACAGAGGTTTTATTATTATCTTGGCCCTGACAGATGATGATGTTTGTCTAAGTAAATGCATTTTTCTGACTGAGAGATGATTCAGTCATGGAGATAGAAGAGATGGCTTAGCCCTCGTGGAAGCAGATATGAGTTTTGTCATGATAGAGAAAGTGAGTTTAAAGTCTCCCAATGGTAAGGATAAGTTCAAAAATGAATAAAAGAGCTCCTACCATATCCTGTGTGTTGTGAGGACTGCTCTCTAAGGCATTTCTCCCTTCCTGGAACAAGCCGTATGTGCTATAAACGGCACACTGAGGAGAGCTAATAATCTTTTGCTCCATTAAACATTATTATTTTCTGTATCTCGCTAGTGGTTTTTATGAGTATGCCACTAAGCCCAAATACTACAGTAACTTCACTCTTCTGCAGAAGATGAGCCTGCTCAGTTATGATAGCTACTTATACTCTTCGAATGTACAACTGTTTAACCGAAGCTCAGTTAACTGAAACTCTTGGTTAATAGGACAGTTATGCATATCCCCAGGGTTATGCTATACCCTGCACTGCACTCTGCATTTCATCTGGTTTGGATTAAGTTACAAATCCTTGTCTTGGGCAGCCTTTGTTGGGATCCATGAATTTTCTGGTAAACTTGGGTCGACTTTCAGGTCACTTTCATTGTGGGTCAAACTTCTGATTTCAGGTGGAAAACACATGATAGTTTTTACACCAAACCAGGCACAACACTGTGGTTCATCTGAGTTTTGCGTTAAGGTTTTGAATTAATTCAAACTTGAAACTCAGAGCAAAACTAAAAGGTGTAAAGCCTGCAGAATTTGATTAGCTGGGCAGTTACTAACAAATTATACTCTTCTTCAGTACCTTGCACAGTGATTTAAGTAAGTAACAGAGTCCCCATTTTACAAATCAGCAACCAGAGGCACTGATACTAAGACACTTGGCCAAGGTCACTAAGGGTATATCTACACTGCAGCAGAGAGATGTAATTCTTAGCTTGGGTAGACATACCAACACTAGTTTCTGATCAAGCGATCGCACCAAAAATAGCTGTGTGAGCGCAGAGGCTCAGGTTAGCTGCCTGAGGACATGCCTAGGATCTCCGACAGGCTAACTCAAGCCACCATATTGCCATTTTTAGTGCGCTAGCTTGATCGGAACTAGAGTGTGTACATCTACACAAGCTGGAAATTATACCTCCCAGCTGTAGTGTAGACATCCAAGTGACACCCAGGTAGGTGGGGTCAGAGTAGAACCCCTCTCTTATAATGCCCACTGTGCCCTAGCCACTGGGCTGGGCGTGAGCTGAATACTCTTCAGTTCATGAGGTTTGCAAGCAAACCACATCCTTCATTTTTGCTTGCAAGTTCAATTCACAAACTACTACCCTAAGGGAATCTCTCAAATCTGTTCTTCCAAAGGATCTTTGCTCTACCCCTTAGCTACCCTCCAACAAGCCCGGGGAGCCTGACTAACCACTGCTTGTTAAGTCCTAACCAGCATCCTTATGACACAATCCAACTGCCTTCTAGGACCGGATTCTTTTCTCACACTAGTTTTACACCATTAAACTCCATTGACTTCAGTGGAATTGCAACTGACTCACATCAGTGCAAATGAGATTCTTTGGGCCTAATCCTGATCTCGCTTACCTTAGTATGGATCAGGAGTAAATGCCACTGGTGTACAACTGATGAGAGAGGAGACTCAAGTTCAAAGGATAGGCTGGCCATGTCAGACAAGGTGCTGAAGTATATATAAAATAAAGAATACCTGAAAGGCCAAATTAAAAAAAAAATCCTATTTATTACACTCAGCAAAACAAATTACTTTTGAAACACAAATATTCCCCTCCCCAAAATTGGAGCTCTAAGAATATGAAAATAAAATTTATTATAAGAGAAAACTGTTTGCAGTGTTGTTATAGCTATTTTGGTTCCATAATATTACAGAGACAAGATGGGCGAGGTAATATCTTTTATTGGACCATTTTATGTTGGTGAAAGACCAGCTTTCGAGACACACAGAGCTCTTCTTTGGATCTGGGAAAGGTAGTCAGGCCTGGTCTACACTACAAGTTAGGTCAGTGGCAGGCAGCTTATGTCAACCTAGTTGTGCATGGCTCTACACTTAAATTGGTCTCCGACCATTGTAAGTGCCCTGTTATACCGACCTAGTAATACCTACCTCTCTGAAGGATGTAGAGTCACTGTCAATGTATTTAGGTCGACACAGTACAAGAATAGACACTGCGTTACTTATGTTGACTGTAACTATCCTCCAGCAGCTGTCCCACAATGCTCCATGCCAACCGCTCTGGTCAACATTGTGAACTCCACTACCCAGGGGTTACAGAGACAGGAAGCCTGCCTTCCTCTTCAAATTCCTGTGAATTTTTAAAATTCCTTTTCCCAAGTGTCCAGCTGAGCAAGCACACCTAGGAGCTCTCTATTGTTGTGTGCAATTGCCCGGCTGACTATGCCGGCTACACGCTCCAGATGTGCTCCTGCCTGGAGTAGAGAGGAGATATTGGATCTCCTGGGCCTGCGGCAGGAAGAGCTATGGACCAGCTGTAGAAATGTGGACATCTGTGAGCAGATTGCTTGGGGGATGCAGGAGAAGGGCTATGACAGAGACCAGCAGCAGTGCCATGGGAAAGCCAAGGAGCTATGGCAGGCATACCAGAAGGCCAGGCAGGCCAACAGTTGATCCGGTGCCAAGCCACAGGCCTGCCACTTTTACAAAGAGATGCACGCTGTGCTCGGCAGAGCCCCCTGCCCCAGCACCATGAATATCTCCGAGGTCCCCAATTCAGAGAACACTGCTGTGAAGAGAGAGGAGGAGGTGGTGGATGAGGAAGAGGAGGAGAAGGAGTATGGGCAACAGGCCAACAGGGGTCCAACTATGCAGTGAGCCAGGACCTGTTTTTGACTCCACCTCAGTGCAGCCATTCCTGCCAGCTGAGCATTGGTGAGCCTGATGCAGGGGAAGGAACTTTAGGTAAGCATGTAGATACATTTTTAATTACAGGGATGGTACCCTGTGAATGGGTCCATGGCCGGCCTGCCACCTAGTGGTTACAGTCTCTGCCGGTCGCTCTGCCCATTGGTTACAGCCACACGAGGGGTAGGGGAAACTTGGTTCTCCCACTCCCCCAACTTCCGACCCAGGGCCCTGTGAGGCTTGTCTGGCGCCTTGCACCCTGAGTGGCCTCAAGTTAGCCTCCCTGAGTCACATCTCCCCCTTTCCTGCACTGATTTGCAAGGTGTGCACTTAAGCAACAGTTTGCGGGTTGCCAACACATCTCCAACCTGTAGGAGCTGCTACTTGCTGACATTCCTTCTCCCAGCCTGGGTCTGGCTATGTCCCGCTCCTAGAGCAGGTCCTTCTCCCTGCCCTGTCCAGCCCCAACTGAGCTGTTTGGCTCCCTTTTAAACCCCGCCTGCAACTGGAGCATGCTCAGCCAGGGCAGAGGGGCGGGGCCTCCTAAACCCAGAGCTGCTCTTTAACCCTTTGCTGTCCTGTGCAGGGTTTACACACTCTGTCATCCTCCCCCCACCAAAGTAGCAGGGCACAATCTTTTGACTTTTTATATTAATTTACTCATGCTAGAAGAAGTAGTGGTACAACCAAGTGAGGTAGAGTTGCTATCTGCTTTTCATTCCCTGCTAGAGTTAGGCAGTGGGGGCCATGTGGAGCAGTTTGTTTATGTACACAGGGATGTCCCTTAAATCCTCCTGAGAGGTCTTGATGAAACTTCCATGGAGGTATTCTGCAATTCTCTGTCAAAGGTTTCTAGGGATGGCTGCCTTATTTCTTCCTCCATGGCAGGACACTTTCCCACACCACTCAGCGATAACTTTGGCAAGTACCATTGCAGTACACAGGCTAGCAGCATACGGGCCCGGGCAGCTTCGGGACACCAGCAGAAGCTGTGTTCTCTGCCTTTGTTACCCTCAGGAGTGAGGTATCAGCTAAAATCACCACAGCCTGTGGAAAATGGTGCCAGTATTCAGTGCCATTGCCCTGTACTACTAGAACCATGTAACTGAGCAATTCCTTCCTCATTTCCCCAACCCCCTGCAAGCCATACTCACCCTGGCTGGTGCAGTGACTGGTGCCATGCACAAGCAGTCCCAAGCAGAAGTGAGAATGTAGTGCTCAAAACTTTAGGGGAGCAAGGGGAGTGAGTTCAGTATCTTTAAGTTTCACTTTCTGTAGTGAATACACTGACAATGGTATCTCTGTGTCTCCCCTTCCACACCCATGGTATGCCTGAGCCAGATAAAGAGGAGAAATAAGAGGACTTGGGATGACATGTTCAATGAGATCCTTTAAGCCAGTGCTGCATCCCACTGTGATCACAGGGCCTGGAGGATGAACACTGATGACAGCCTGGAGAAGGAAAGAGAGGAGAGGAGAAAGGCCCAGGAGTCCCAGCAGGAAAAGGAGAGGGAGATGCACCAGGACATAATGGAGCCTTCCAGGCAGCAAACACAGATGCTGTAGACTCTGGTGGACCTGCAGGTTCAACAATCGCAGGCTTGCCTCCCTCTGAAGCCCATTGAGAACTTCATACTGGGACCTCCCTACACCTCCCCCCCCAACATTCCACATGGCATCAGGGGTTGCTACACCACCCCTACTACTCCACCCCGGGGGACAGTAAAGACAATCACAGCTTCACATACACTGACCTGTGAGATCCATGGTTGGTGTATGTGCAGCTGAAATGGACATGAATGTTCTTTCCCCTTCATAAGTTCTGTCCTCTTAATTTATTAAGTTTTACTTAGTTTTTAATATATTTGTTTTTAAATTGCCTGGTTTTTTTTGAACTGATTGTTACAGAATAAAATTCTATTATTTGGAACATAATTCATTTTTATTATTTCACAACATATGCTGCTGAGCGTTCAGCATTTCTGAAAGCAACCAATTACCTGTTACTGCATAATATCACTCAACTCATAGGATCATTTGCAAACAAAATTAATAGGTGCATTGACAATGTTATATCTCTCCATATACAGCAATCACTGCATGATTTCTCCTAGGCCACAAAAGAGCAGAGCCAGGCAGAGCACACTACAGTTAATACATGCTACTCTGTCTCCCTGTTAAAATGGCCTTTCAAAGCCTCTCTGAGCCATATAGCTTTGTGTTCAGCTTTTTCACTAGCCCTTATACCTGGCTGTTCAAATTCAGCAGACAGCCACTCCACCGCCACCCTACCGAAACTTTTCCCCCTTTGCTTCACAAATATTATGCAGGACACAGCAGGCAGCTATAATGCTTGGGATATTTTTCTCACTGGGGTCCAGTCATGCGAGTAAACAATGGCAATCTCTCTACAAATGACCAAAAGCACATTCAAATGGCTGAGCCAGTAGTTGAATTGTTCCTTGGTGCTGTTGAGGACACAGACAACATTTTGGGATGGAGACTGTTGCAAACTGGGAAGCTGACCTCAGCCCTGCATGACTCATTTCAGCACCATCATGCATTGCCAAAACTTCCCAAAAGACAGTGGCGAGTTCAACAGTGGGATATCTACCCATGATGCACTACACTCTGCATCAATACGAGCACCCCTGGTGAGTATTCACACCGCCAACACAGGGAGCCAAGTATGCATACATACAAGCGATGTACTTACTAACTGCAGCGACTGTATGCCAACGTAACTTGAGTTGACATAAATTTGTAGGACAGACCTGGCCTAAGAGTGTCACAACTAAATACAAAGTGGAACAGATTGTTTAGCATAAGTAGTTAAGACATTTCAAGGGACAATTCAAGGCGAAATGGCCAGTTAGCACCTCATAGGATAATGCAGGCATAAAAGAAAGTGGCACTATTGATTTTAGCTGAAAGAAATGCAAAAAGTAACTGAAAACTATAAATAGGGACAAATAATTTGGAGTTTTAATTTTCATTCACTTTTAATATCCTAAGGTGATGACAGTAACAAAAATAAAAAAAATGTCTTTATAATGCATCTTTTTCAAATTGACAGTGTCCCTTTAAACTTGGTGGTAAAAGTCAAAATGCTCTGATAGAAGGAATATAAAATCATAAAGCACATACTAGAAATTGTGTTTTCTCTAATGTGATCTTTTTATGTTAGATTGAGGGAGAAAGAGAAACTTGATTTGTGCTTTTTCCAGTTGAGCATAATCACTTCTGGGCAACAGTTAATAATGTTAATCAACTTTGTGACTATGCTACTGGTCTAGGTTGGCAGCAGTGCAATGTTTAATAACACAGGTGGAGGGAAGTTCAATATCCAAATCAGTAACTGCCTGTACAATGTTGCATTCTTTATGCCAGTGGGAGTTTATCACAGGAAAGTCACACATATGGGCAAATGTGCCTTTTGGCTCTTTGCATAACCAACTTCTATTCTGAGTTAGCCCAGCCCTGAAGAATTTCAGAAGCATCCACCCAGCATGGGGCAGACTGAAGACAGAGATCAGAGTCAAGGTATCATATTGGAGACTGATTAATCCCTGCACTGGTGAGGTTAGTAGCCTGTGCTGAAGGTATTAAAAACTATTTTGAATTTACACGGCAGTTTTGATCAGAGAATCTCAAAATCCTGTACAAAAGTGGGTAATCATCATCTCTGTTTAAATAGGGCTGAGGCACAAAGAGGTTAACTGACTTACTCAGCATTACATAGTGGCAGTCAGGACTAGAAACCTGGGCTCCCAGTGCAGTGAGGTATGCACTTAACAGTGTTGCCTCTCTAGTAAAAACACATGAATCAGCATTAGGGATTTTTAGGGCTAACCTTATTCATGCCTCTGTGCCCATAATCTCTTCTAAATTGTCCCATAAACCTGGTTCTCATCTGCATTGATTAGGTGCATTTCCCATGCACCTGTTACGCCCCAGCTTTCCAAATTACATGCTTCATGGGAAAGCACTCCTTAATCCATGCCCTTTTTGCCAATGCATCTTGAGTATGGAAGGCTCCAGATACCATCCATTTGCTATCTACTCTTAAGGGATGAGGGTGGATGTTGTTCTCTGGGATAGGCTATTTGAACTTCATAAGCAAGGATCTAAGACTTGTGTGGTCTAATTAAAAAAACAACAACAAGATTTATTAAGAGTAGTGAGAAAATTAGATTTTTTTAAAAGAAGAATTACTCTGAATACACATCTAGTCTCATACTCTGCAACACCTAAGTCAGATAGGCACAGTACACATAGTTTAGCTCAAGTAGATTTAAAAGATTTTTCCTTTTAATAGGGCTGTTGCCAGGTATCACGGTTGGGGGTGTGCAAATCCATATGAGTGCGGGGTTGTGTCACCACTTGCTCTGTAACCTTTGGTGCCTTACAATGCTTTGCTGTTGTAGCCCCCAACCTGGGCTGCTCGTGTCAAGGTTCCTTCCCCACTCTGAACTCTAGGGTACAGATGTGGGGACCCGCATGAAAGCCCCCTAAGCTTATTTACCAGCTTAGGTACTTTAACACAATGACCCACAAAACTAAATGAGCCAATTTCTCACCTGGGAAGCTGATGGTGTTTCAACACCTCTGAAAATCAGGCCATTTAGTAGCTCTCTTTTGATATAGGTGCCCAACTTTAGGCACTCATGTTTGAATAGGTTAATCTCAGCGTCTATAAGTCATAAACAATATTTCCTGAAATTATAAAACCCAGAAACGTACTGTCCAAGCTTGAGCTGAACATAAGTGAGGCTAGCATGCCACAACCTGTGCATGTCTGTATAGAACGTGAGCAGGGAGAGCTACGGCACTTGGACAGGACTTCAAAGTTTAGTCTCCAGCTAAACTACACATTTTCAGAGCTCTCTTCAAAGTTCATTGTCATTTTTTGACACTATTCCAACCCATGTAGTAATAGTGGGTATGGGTAGTGGCAGAGCTGCAAAACAGCATGCATCTATTGTGACGCCTATGTAATCTTTTATAATATGTCCATAAAAGAACTCCAGTTATTCCAAGTTTGCCTCGTGAGCTTGAAGTAAGACCTCTTCCCTGGAAAAATAATAATAAAACACAGGGGGATGCAAAGATCCATTATGAAGAACACACGCTTAGCCTTAATTTACCCAAAAGAAAACATAGTCTTCTAACATTTGTTAGAACCACCCACAGTGGGGCTGTTTGGAGGAGGAAATGAATAGGAAATCAAAGAAAACTATAAGACATCTCTTATTGTAAATTCACAGCTATGCACTCATTTTTGTAGCTTTTTCTTAATAGTCCAGTAGTTTCTGCCATGCAGCAATTTCATTAAAGCTTTGATCATACTAGTAATATAAAGCCAAGCTTACTGCAAAGACTTCATTGCCCTAAAGAGTCTGTAATTGGCCAAATGTCTTAGAAAGTTTCGCTTGGTTTCACCACAGTGCAAGTAAAAATTAATTATCCCAGCAGTTGCTGCAATGCCATAATACAAGGGTGTCAAAAAGTAGTTTTTCCAAATGGCACATTCTAGCATAGCACTAGATATGAGACTTACCATAAATGTGATTTGTGAGGGTCATTAATGAAGTACTAGACCTAATTGACTTCTCTTGGCTTTATGACAATATAAAAAAAGTTCTGCACTGGCAATGATATTTCTTTTAAACTTCTCCAGTTGAATCCCCGATACTGTGGATCTTTGCATAAAGTAGGATCGAACCAAGATTTAGGTGGGCTCCAGATTAGGGCTGGCTGGAAAACAAAATTTCCATTTCCACTCCCAAATATTTTAGGGTTTCAAAATTTGTGTTTGATCCAACGTGAAATGGAACCACGATCATTTTCTGTGGAAAAACACAAAAGAAAGCCCCACCCAAAATAGCTAATACTCCTGTGATTAGTAATGCATGCATTTGGGATGTAGGAGACCCAGGTTCAAGTCTTGTTTATCTGATTCAGAACGGAGATTTGATCCTGAGTCTCTCATGTTTCTAGCAAAGGCTCAGACCTCAGGACTATAGAGTGAATTATCCTTTAGAGCTGTTCAACTTTGTATAAAGAGATATAAGGTCTATGAAGAGTAACCTATTCCAGGAAAGCCAGGAAAATA
This sequence comes from Trachemys scripta elegans, assembly GCF_013100865.1. Lineage (NCBI taxonomy): Eukaryota > Metazoa > Chordata > Testudines > Emydidae > Trachemys > Trachemys scripta. The sequence goes on along the minus strand of NC_048298.1, from coordinate 317,673,717 downwards.
CAAGTCCACGTGCTAATATTCTATGAACATTGTCTTGCCTGCGCCAGGCGAGATTCATTTTGACGCTCGTACAAATGGTGCAATTGCCTATGAGCCAAATCCTGACCCAATGGAAGTTTTGCCTTTGACTTCAGTGGGTGGGGCCAGGATTTTACCCAAAGTATTTTCTCGGTATTTTCTTAAACCAACATTTTTCGAAGTGAGGTACCTAAAGCGAGGCAGTAAATAGTCTGATTTTCAGCACTGCTAATCATCCACAACTTCCTTTGAGTTGGTAAAAACTGAGTAAGAGTAACACACTGATCAGTTTTGCTCTATTGTATTTGCATTTGGACAGAGTTAAAAGGAAATAATCTACTTGACTATCAGATCACTTGATTTCTGTTTCAGTTTCTGTTCAGTTTCTTATACCATGCCTTTCACTGTGGTATCTGAGCACCTTCCAGATATGCATTAAGTGACGAGACTATCACATGTCTCTTTCTTTCTCTCCTTCACCTCAGGTGCAAAGTTGTGTGAGAATTAAAATAAATAAATAAATATCTTTATCTTAAATATACATCTGGCTAAAGAACAGATTTGAGTTCCAGGAGGGCAAAAATCTTTGCAAACATTCGGCATCTGCTTGATTTGTTAATCAATTAATTTAATTGAAACTCATTAAGTAATGTGTAAAAATCATCACAGTTCTCCATTATTCACATCACTTTCTCAAACAACATGCTATTATATTTCAGTATATGTTTGAAGAAACTGACAAAGGCAATGTTACCTTCCAGGAACCAGTTATAGCAGTGATGGGCAACCTGCAGCCTGCGGGCCGCATGCAGCCCATCGGGGTAATCTGATTGCAGGCCGCGAGACATTTTGCTGACATTGACCATCCACAGGCACAGCCCCCCACAGCTCCCACTGGCTGCGGTTTGCCATTCCCAGCCACTGGGAACTGCGGGAAGCGGCGGCCAGCATGCAATCAGATTACCCTGATGGGCCGCATGCAGCCCTCAGGCTGCAGGTTGCCCAAAACATATGATAAATTAGAATCTTCAGAATAAAAAACAGAATGGGATTAAAGGAAATGAAAAGGGCTTGAAATATTTCCTTCTTTCATAAAATGGAAATTTCTAAGTCTTAACAACTTTATTAATTTAAGGTAGACATCTGGGCTGTATTTACAATAGTATCTGAACACCTGACATTCCTTGAATGTAATTGTCTTCACAACACCCCAATGAGGAAGGGATTATCTCCATTTTACAGATGAGGAACAGAAGCATAGGAAGGTAAAGTGAGTTGGCCAATATCACACAGGCATTCTGTCTTAGAGCAGAGAATTGGAACTTCATTGTCTCAAGTCCTAGGCTAGTGCCCTGACCACTAGGCACAATCAATCTCTGTGTCATTGGGCTGGCTCAGGTTCCCTCAAATCCCTCCAGCTCACTATTTCCCTCATAGGGAATCCACCTGTGAAGGGAAGTCACTGAGCCTAGAGGGGCTGAGTGCAAAAGGTAATGCAACCTGGGGATCAATTCCCTCTTGTGCAGGCTCCCTGTGGGATGGAGTGGAGGGTCAATGTGTTATTTTTAATATATATAATTTTAAAAAATGACGATTAAAAAGTGCCAGCATTCACTGCACTTCCAAAGCACTCTTCTAAACTGTCCATGAAATTTCATTTTGCACAGTTTTTCTTATACAAACTGTACCCCCAGATCTGGTGGCTGCTTCAAATTCTTTCCTATTATGAGAGAATTTCTGGGTATTTTCTGTATTAGGTTAAACACACTCCAACCAAGCCAGCTGCTTATGTGGATGCAGGGTGAGATGGAAGGGAGAAAGGCAAGTCTGCTCTGGTTGAGCTCAGGTCAGTGATGCTCCCTGAAAACCTGTTACAAAGCCCACTGAAGTCAATGGGGGATATTTTGCCATTGACATCAGCAGGCTTTGGATCAGGCCCAGAGGTATTTGTTCTACAGATTGTCTATTGCTTCCTTGGCTGCTGAAAGCCTCGTGGGTTAGCACTGGGTCAACAGCTTGTAGGAGCTGCTAATGCCTCCTTTAGGGAGGGCAGGTTGTTGGTTTCTCTTAAAGAATCAGTTGTGGAAACTTTGTCAGTATGGTGTGTGATGCTTTTTGAGCAATCTGGCCACTCCAGTACATAACTGCCCACTTTTGGTTAAAATTAGAGAAAGGGTTGTAAACAGTTCTGAGTACCTAGCGGCCTTCTCCCAGTCTCTCTGCATCTATGCTACAGATGACTTTAGGTGGCATGCAGTGTACATGTAGCTACATGCCGCAGTGAAAAGCACACTGCATCGACACTATGGTGTGTAGCTACACATGTCAGTGAAAGGCTCTGGCAGAGGTGGGAAAGACTGAGCCTTTTGCCCCTGCTGTCAGAGCCTTGTTCTCCCACTACCAGAGGAGAAGGGCTCCAGCAGTGGGGAGCTGGAAGACTCCCCACCCCCACTGCCAAACTTTTTCCTGAGGAGAGGAGAGGCTCTGGCAGCTCCCTGCTGCTGAAGCCTTTCTCTGTTGCCAAAGTCTCTCTCTCCCTGCAAAGGGGAAGGGCTCCAGCTGCTCTTAGTTGCCAAAGCCTTTCCCTGCAGAGGGGAAAGGCTCCAGAAGCGGACACTACACTGCTAAAAATAGCAATGTAGACAAGGCATGGTTTAGACCAGTACAGAATGTGTAGCCCACAAAACAGAATGTGTACAAAAGAGAACAAATACATACACATGACCTCCAGGCTTTTACTGGCTTAATCCATGCTTCACCTTTTATACTGCTATTTATACTTGTGGTAGGGGGGCTATGCATGAATGTACACTACATACCGGTGAAAGAATCCTGTAGTGTAGACATGCCCTACATGTAGCAACCTGCATGGAACTTGGAGGGAGGAGTTGGGAGGAGGTACCAAGAAGTCAGTCTGTGTGCATGTGGCTTGAATTCTAGCTGCAAGTTGACACATCTCTATAAATAGTTTTCTTTACCAAAGACCCAAGTTAGTTTTTAGAAACAACTTGTTATTACCCAGCATTCACTACATGAAACACTGTAGTTGATGCAATAGCCCTGCAGCTCCTGTCTTCTGGAATCATCTTCCTGTGTCTTTTGGTCCACTGCATCTCCATCTCATGACAACAACCAGATGAAAAGTTTTTGTCCTTGTCTATACTTCTTAATTTTGTTCCTACAGTGCTATTATTTATTGTTTACCCTCAGTGTCAACTTGAAATCTAGTCAGCTCTTAAAAGTGAGTTAAAAGCCATTTGAGGGAGAACATTTTAGCTTATTATTGAATGAGATGGGGACTCAGTCGTCGGGGAAAATGTACATCATGGATGTTCCAGAAGGTAGGAGATGCAAAGCAGAAGGGTCTGGTATCAGCTGTGGTGAGATTGTGAAGAGGGACACAGAGGAGGCCAGTGCTAGACTAATGGAGAAGGGAGTAGAAAGAGACCAGTGAGGTATGCTATAAAAATTCATTTAGAGATTTAATTTGTTAGATTCCAAGGCCAGATTGAGACCATTGTGATAATCTGGACTGACCTGTATAACACAGGCCATAGAACTTCCTGATCGCACTGAACTTGGTGGGAGTTTTGCCTTTGATTTCAACAGGAGTCAATGGCATTAATGGGAGTTTGGAACTGGATCCTGAGGTGAAAGGGGGCAAGTGCAATCTTTTGAAGACGAGGCTCATGTTTCTTTGTAAGTGTAAGGAAGTGGCAGTGGCATCCTGGACATACTGTAGTCTGGAAAGCTGGGATTTGGAGATGCCATGGAGGAATGAGTGTTGTGGACCATTACTCCAGAACTTTTCTCTACAAAGGGACATTTTGGGCCAGATAATGTTTTCCTTTTCCTAACATTTCTCATGGCTGTATGTTCTAAATGCCTGAGAATTTGAATTTGCGTCTTGAATATCTTTGTCCATTTGGGTCCTTCAGGTATATTCTTGTACTAAGCTTGTTAAGTTGATGTTGGTTTAAATATCAGAAGACTCAAACTTCTTTCCTTTCCCACACTGGACATTAATTATTAAATTTATCTTGTACCTGCCAGGCCCGAAGGATCTGCTGAGAGAGAAGCACATTTTTTTTTTTTTTAACTTACTTGACTTAGGCTAGGATCAAAGATAACATTCTACCACTTCATCCTTCCTTGCTCTGCTATTCACAGGTGTCAAAAAGCTGCTTTTTGTAACCTTCAATTAGGCTCATTTTGGAATAAGCCTCATTGCACTTCCTGTCATTAAATACCTTTTAAAACTGTGGTTTGGATTAGTCCCCCCCTGCACATCAAAGAAGACTTCAGAAACTCATCATTTATTGAATTAGCAGTCAGGATGAGCTGTTACTAGTGGCTACTATTCTCTTATTTAATGATATTGCCAAAGCACAACACAGGCCTATGGGTACATCTACACTACGAGCTAGGGGTGTGATCAGACAGGCCAAACCCATGAAAAAAATGCAGAAATTGGGCTAGTTTTTGGCTTACTTGGCTTGTGAGTTACTTGTTGGCTAGTTTTTGGCTTGTAGTTTGTTTCTTCTTTTTTTTGATTGGCTCCCAGCAAGCAGGGGCAAGGGCGGGGGGCAAGCAGGGGAAAGGGTAAGCAGGGGTAAGGGGAGGAAGAGAGTCAGGAGTGTACAGTGGGCCCACCACAGTCCCAGACTGCACGCCCGGGGGGATCTAGTCACATAGAGTGTTGGGGTTCTTAGGGATTGGCTTGTTTTGAAATGGGATTAGTTTGAGTTTTGGCTTATTGTGAAAGTCGGGGTGCTTATTTAACCACGTGAAATTTGGCAACTGTGGGTGTGATTCCCCTGCTCGCGCTAGCTCTTACCAAGCTAGCGTGAGTATAAATAGCGGGGTAGCTATGGTCGCAGCAGCAGAGGCAGAGTTGAGCTGGGCCGAGAACAAACCTGTTTTGATACCAGTGGGAACGACAAGTAGACCAGTTTCAAGATAAACCCTTTACTCTGAACAGAACTGTGTACAGAAATGAGATAAACTTTCCACTCCTGTGTAGCTACCACCTGTGACTGCCCTGCCCCAGGCTTCTTTGTTTCTGCCCCAGCAAGAAGTATCATAGAAAACCAAAGACTGCATCCAAAGATACAAGAAGTGTGGCAACTCTACATTACCTGGAAGGCTTAATCTATAGCATGTCTTTCCTATTTTTTAGAACCCTTTCTAGAGTTCTTTATTGAACTAAAACACTATTCAATTAACAAACGATACCTATTACAATTACTGACTCAATTCTTCCGGTTGCTCTGACACAACTTAAACATCTCAATCAAATGCTTAGGGTGTTTCGCAATCTTCCAAATCTGCTGTACTGCTAGCCCTCTTTAGGCAAGTCCTTGTCAGGGACAGACTACTCAGACGCCATTTAGCTTCAGCTTGTAAGGCTGCTCTCACCTCACTATTTTTAGCCAAGTTGTCAGTTATTTGAGCATAAATGTTTCTGATGTCTTTGTAAGAGTTTGCCTTCACCTGTGATCACTGAGCAGGAGTGGCGGAAGCGTCCTGCCCTGCCCCCCCCCGATTCCCCACCCCACCCCTTCTCCCTGAGACCCCACTCCCACGCTGCCTCTTCCCCCACAAGACTCCACCCTCGACTTGCTCTAGAGTTGCCTACTTTCAAATTGCACAAAACCAAACACCCTTGCCATGCCCCATCCCTGCCCCTTCTCCGAGGCCCCACCCCTGCTCACTCCATCTCCCCTCCCTCTGTTGTTTGCTCTCCCACACTCTCATGCTCTTGCTCATTTTCATCAGGCTGGGGCAGGAGTTTGGGGTGCAGGAGGGGGTGAGGGCTTGGGATGGGGGTGTGGGCTCTGGGATGGGGCCAGAAATGAGGGGTTCAGGGTGCGGAAGGGGTCTGGGGTGCAGGCCCTGGGGTGGGGCTGGGAATGAGGGGTTGGGAGTGTGGAAGGTTGCTCTGGGCTGAGGCAGGGGGTTGGGGTGTGGGAGGGGATATGGGCTCTGGGCTGGAGGTTTGGGTTCCGGGGTGGAGCCAAAAATGAGGAATTCAGGGTGTGGGAGGGGGCTCTGGGCTTAGGCAGGGGGTTGGAGTGCAGGGGGGTGCACAGTGCAGGCTCTGGGAGGGAGTTTGTGTGTGGGAGGGGGCGCAAGGCTGGGGTAGGAGTGTGGGCTCTGGGGTGGGGCCAGGGAAGACGGGTTTGGGGTGCAGGAAGGGGCTCCAGACTGGGGGGTGGAGCTGAGGGGTTTGCAGTTTGGGAGGAGGCTCTGGGCTGAGGCAATGGGTTGGGGTGCAGGGGGTGCAGGGTGCAGGCTCTGGAAGGGAATTTGCGTGTGGGAGGGGGCTCAGGGCTGGGGCAAGGGGTTGGAGTGTGGGAGGGGGTGCAGGGAGTGGGCTTCTGGTGGTGCTTACCTTGGTGGGCTCCCCAAAAGTGGTGACATGTCCCTCAGCTCCTAGACGTAGGTGCCTGTAGGCGCTGCCCCCGCAGCTCCCATGGTTGCGGTTCCCAGACAATGGGAGCTGCGGAGCCGGCGCATGGGGTAGGGGCAGCATGCGGTGCCTCCCTGGCTGTCCCTCCACCTAAGAGCCAGACATGCTGGCTGCTTCCAGGAGCCACGTTGAGTCAGGCAACCGTGCCAACTGGACTTTTAATGGCCTGATCAGTGGTGCTGTCCAGCACCACCAGGGTCCCTTTTCGATCGGGCATTCCAGTAAAAAACCAGACACCTGGCAACCCTAGCTTGCTCCTCTCTGCCCCTTCGCCCCCGTCACTCATCCTTATGGCCAGTAAAAAGTGGGAGGGCTATGCCCTTTTAAAAGTGTGGGGAGGGGAGCATGGCCCCCTGGCCTGCACTGTTCCGGCACCCTTGTCACTGAATATGGGGAAGATGGCTCTTCTTAGATCACTGAAGCTTTGATTAGTCAGTGCCCATCTTGCTAAATTCTCACCAAGACTTTGTTTTTAATAGTGCTAAATATAGATCTTCTCTTGCATCCATTTGATCAAGTTCTTCATTAGGTTGATTTATAGATTCCAAGGCCAGAAAGGACCATTGTGATCATTTAGTCTGACCCCCTGTATAACACAGGCCCTAGACATTTCCCAAAATAATTCCTAAAGCAAAGCTTTTAGAAAATATCCAACCTTGACTTAAAAATTGTCAGTGAAGGTGAATACAACACAACCCTTGGTAAATTAGTCTCACCATTATAAACTACACCTTATTTCCATACAGAATTTGTCTAGCTTGAGCTTCCAGCCACTGGATCGTGTTATACCTTTCTTTGAGAGACTGAAGAGCCCATTATTAAATATTTGTTCCAATGGAGATACTTACAGATTAATCAATTCAGCCTTTAACCTTCTCTTTTTTAAAGATAAATAGATTGAGTTCCTTGAGTCTGTCACTGTAAGGTGTGTTTTCTAATCCTTTAATAATTCTTGTGGCTCTTCTCTGAACCCTGTTCAATTTATCAACATCCTTCTTGAACTGTGGGCACCAGAACTAAACAGAATATTCCAGCAGCTGTTGCACCAGAGCCAAATACTGAGGTAAAAGAACCTCTCTACCCCTACTTGAGATTCTCCTGTTTATGGATGCGAGGATGGCATTAGCTCATTGTCAATTTGGGAGCTCATATTCAGCTGATTATTCACCACAACCTCCACATCTTTTCCAGAGATACTGTTTCCCAGGACAGAGTCCTCCATCTTGTGAATATGGCCTACATTTGTTGTCACCAGATGTATAAACTTACATTTAGCCATAGTATAACATATATTGTTTGCTTTTGTCCAGTTAACAAAGTGATCCAGATAGCTCTGAATCAGTGACCCATCCCCTTCATTATTTACCACTCCCCCAATTTTTTGTGTAACCTGCAAACTTTATCAGTGATTTTGTTTCCTTCCAGGTCATTGACAGAGATGTTAAATAGCATAGGACCAAGTACCAATCCTTGTGTAGCCCCACTGGAAACAAAACTGCTTGATTACAAGTCCCCATTTACAATTACATTCCATCAGTTAGCCAGTTTTTAATCCATTTAACATGTGCTGTGCTAATTTTATGTCATTTGAATTTTTTAGAATCAAAATGTCATGTGGTACCAAGGCAAACACCTCATAAAAATCTGAGTATGTTATGTCAACACTATTACATTTATCAACCAAACTTGTAAACTAAAAAAAATAAAAAATAAAAAAAGATTGTTAGTTTGACAGGATCTATTTTCCATAAACCCATGCTGATTTGCATTTACTTTGCTTTCCTTTAGCTCATTATTAACCAAGTTCCATATCAGTCGCTCCATTATCTTGCCAAGGATTGATGTGAGGCTTAGAGACATATAATGACCCAGGTCATCCCATTTAATTTTTTAAAAAATTAGCACAATGTTAGCTATCTTCCAGCTCTCTAGAACTTCGCTAGTGCTCCAAGACTTAAGGTTGATTTTCAATAAGGGTCCAGCTAGCTCCTCAACTAGCTCTTCTACAACTCTTGGAAGTAAGTTATCTGGACCTGCTCACTTAAATATGTTTAACTTCAATAGCTTCTGTTGAACCTTCTCTTGAGATACTATTGTAATGGAAAGAGTGATGAGACTATATCATGAAGATCAAGAATGATGAGACTATATCATCTCTTTTTCCCAAAATACAGAACAGAAATATTTATTGAACACTTCTACGTCTTCTGCATTATTATTGCTAATTCTACCATTTCCATCTTGTAATGGACCAATACCATTGTCAGAATTTTTTTGTTCCTAATATATTTCAAAAACTCGGTCTTATTGTCTTAATTCTGCTGGCCATATATTGTGCCTTATGTCCCTTGGCTTCCCTTATCAATTTTCTATAATAGCTAATTTCTGATTTATATTCATTACTATCAACTTTCCTTTTCTACTGTTTGTTTATATTAGCTTTTTTGAATATACTCCTGATTCAGCTCATCCATTGGCTTGAGGATACCTGGGGCTAGATGTCTCATGATAAAAGTCATTCATTTTTAGTAAAATCCAGAAATTTCCTTTTCTTGAACTGTGGTCTGTCAGTTATTACTGGTATTGGAATTCCATGATGTGCAAATACAGACTTAATGTGCCTGACTTGCTGCTGCTCTGGTATCTTCAGGTGTGACTACTTCATGGAAATTGGTACTATAGTCTATTATAGCCAGGTGATGATGTCTTCCAAGTTGAACGTATCAATGCAACCTTGTCCCCTGGAATTGAGTTGTCTGTGCATTATCATTGATTCTTTTTGCTGGAATTTCTGTACTGTAGACTTGTTCCACATTGTTCTCACTATTTCTTCAATGTGACTATTCATCTGTGGCCAGCATACAACTTTACTAGCTCTTTTTTTTTTTATTTGGGCATTCCCAGATGCCCGTTGTGTATTTGTTCCAATATTTTTCTTCTCATCACGGTGAGAACCGTGATTTGTGTTGCCTTTAAGAGCACTCCTGAGCTCCCAGAAAGCTCATTTTTATAATGGGAATAGAAAGGTGGGAAATGTTGATGTTTTCCTCCTTTGCTTATCACTTGCATCACTGCTTGCAGCCTTTCATCTTTACTGGTTTCTGTCTCCAATTCATCCCTCATGTCTGGAGATACAGCACATGATACTTTTATCATGATCACATGTATGTTTACTGCTTGTTCCAGATCATCAGGCTGTGTAGTCAAACGGAGCATATACTCTTGTGTCTCTGCCATTACTAAGTGATGCCCATGTTGGAACTTCAGGGTCACATCATACTTCTATATTTCAAAAGTAGGTTGCTGAATCCTAGGTGGTGCTTCTCCAGGTCCCTTTTTTGTCTATAGTCAGTGGTTTGTCATCAGTTTCTGCTTTAAAGCTACAACCATAGAGAAAGTTATGAAATCTTATGCGAGATCTAGTGTCTTTTTCAATTCTGTGCATATGTCTTCTCTACATCTGTCATAGCTGCAGATGGATATGAGACTGGCAATCAATTAGCTCCATGACACTAATGGGCTGCTCCCAGCCCCCATTTGGAGGCATCTGTGAAAAGTTTGTTTTTCAATGGGCCAAAAAGTTGCAGCACTGGAGCTGATGTCATAATGTGCTTTAAAATCACTGAACTCTTTCATGCTCTGACATTCATATTCATACTCCGGCTTCTAATCCTGGTGTGTCCTTGACTTTGCTATTTAATTTCTGTCTGTAACCAGGTGCATGACCACAACCTACTGGTAACCTGACCCTCCTGCTTCCTGATGTCTGATTCTCAGTTTGCTCTCTGGCCTGTCTCGGACTCTGACCTCCCAGTACCTGACTCCTGCTTTGATTACTGGGTCTGATCACCCTCATCCTGGTTGTGACAGGCATGTCTAAATGTAAGCGGGGGAATGGTCCCGCTATTGTTGGGAACTTTCCTGGTTACTGCACTACCCCGGTGAAGTGGGCTAGCGAAAGGATTTGAGTTCTTACTCCCACTTCCTTTACCCAGAGGCCTTCCTGCCCTTGAGGACTTCCCTTTCACTTTTCTGTTTGGCAGAGTCCTTATAAACCCCGACAAGGCTGGGCCCAGGATTTTTGGGGGGCTCGACCCCCAACCCTGCTGTGGTCACCCAGGACAGGGGCTAGGGTGTTCCCACTTCGGGGTACTCTTTCTGCACTGGGCACCTTCCTGACCCACTGATTATTTTATACAATTTAAAGCAAATACAAGTTGTTTAATTAACAATTAATTTTAAAAAAGAATAAGGAAAAATGGGAAAGGTTAAAGGAAAACACATCACCCCGCTCTGTGGCAGGGAACATTACAAACAGTGTCTTTGGAACGTCAGGGCAGTTCACAGTCTGTTTCTTGTAGGTCCCAGGCTTCTTCTCAGGCCCTGGCTGTGCTGCAGAGACGCTGCGGGTTGGACACTTGCTCGGGCGGTGGCCACATGCTCTTAAGCTCTAGGTGGCAGGACCCTTTTTCCCAGCGTTGCCTTTGCCCGGTCAGGGTTATGATCCCCCCTCCAAGTTTGGCCTGCAGAGCCTTTGGGTGAGGCGTCTCCCTGTGCTGGGCCCACTGCCCAGGGTCCCCCTCACTCTTCCCAGCTGCTCACCGCACCCAGCTCCGGACTGCTCCAGCCCCGGCTCCAGCTCCACTTGGCCTCAGCACGGCTGCTGCTGCTGCCCTGCCTCCAGCTCCCTGGGCTGCTTCTCTGGCTCTGGTTACTACAGCTCTGCCCCCAGGATAGGTCTGCTCTGCAGGCTGCTTCTGTGACTCTGTTCCCATCTCTGACCTGCTTCCTGGCTGCTTGTCTGGCCCCTCTGGCTCTGGTTGCTGCAGCTCTTCTCCCAGGATAGCTCTGCTCTCTCTGGGCTGTGCTCTGGCTTTGGGGCTGCAGCTCTGCTCCCAGCAGCTCAGCTCGGGCCCCCGCTCTTTCCTTAGCTCGGCCCCCACTCTGTCTGACTCAGGCCATTTCAGTTCACACGGAGGACGGGACCCCCCCGGCCTCCTGATTCTCAGATTAGCCTGCCCGCCCTGTCAATCAGGCTGATTTGGAGCATTGGCCTCTCCGCATTGTTCTTGGGGACTGTCAGTCTCAGGCTCCTGATTTGCCATCGATCCTTCCACTTGTAGTGCTGGGAGCTAGCAACCAAAACACCCCATTGAGTGTTAGTAAAGGGGCAACAGTCCCCTTACATAAAGACACACTCTGACCCTATTTCTAAGGTCAAACAGTCTGTGACTGAGGCAAGAACAAAGTCCAGATCTGAGCCATGTGTTCATCCTTTCTCCTTCATGGCACATGACACACCATAACAAGCAACTGATGTGCTATAAGTGAGTACTGAGTGTGTTCTGCATCCCATCGAAGAAGCTCAGTACCATGAAAGATTGGGCCATAAATGAGGGAGGGGCATAAAAACCTCCTTTTTCACTGAAAGAGAAGACAATTTTTCTAAAGGTCAGTTTTGTTGACAGCGCTTTGCTTTAAAACCAGTGTTGGGGGCATACAGCAAATACCCAAGGGCATAGCTAAATTTATTTAAAATTTGTTCAATTGACAAACCTTTTCTCTATAGCTTCCTAATGACTTTATTTAAACAAAATGGCTCTGCAATGCCAGCTTAAATGTATTCATATGATAACGTCTTCAGGTAGCTGCTCTTCTGTTATTTCATTATTTGGAAAAGGAACTTCTGTCTAATGCCTCATTAAGATTCAGTGGAATATTTCTTGCTTCAGTAATTTTCCTATTAAATTACAACTATTAGCAGTAGTTTCTTCACCCTAAAGGAAACCAATAAAATCACCCAAACTAATGAAGTTGTTTTCAGCAGGAAATACCTCGTTACGGGGGTACTTCTAATTACTGTTAAAATGAACTGGAACACACCGTCTCCAGAATGGGATGTCCCAGAGCTATAAACCAAAACCATAAACAGCTGTGCATCTCCTAATCTATTCATTTAACCTTTTGTAATAGCAACACAACCTCAACTAATTTTTAAATGCTGGTAGGCTTTACAATAGATAGATATAAAAATGTTGCTGAAACAGAAGAAATGGAATTCAAATTTAAGTGGGATTTTTCCCCCAATGAGGAATTTGTTTTTTTTTTTTTCCAAAGAAAGCAAACAAAACACTAACAACTGAAGTTTATTTTTCTCTATATTGTTTATTCTGGTCTCATTTTTTCTCTCTGCACTAACTGTTATGTTTAGGTACCTCTACGTTGCAAGACTACACTGAGAAGGAATGGTGGTACAGTTTATATAGCAGAATGCATTGAACAAACTCAAAAATCAGAGTTTCAGATTGGATTTATAGGTAATTCAAATAGCTTTTCATTGCTCTAGACATAAAACTGCACTGAGAGAATAAACTAAGACACAGAGTCTAATTTGAAAAACTCCTACTCATGGACTAGATTCTGCAGTCCTTAGAGTAGTACCGACTCTTGCAAGTAGCCCTGTTGACTTCAAAGGGGCTATTTAGCTGAGTAAGTGATACTCTGTGACAATATTGCATACTCTGAACCTATCTGAGAACTCTTCACTCTGGCAAGTATTACTGTTTAAGTCAATCTCTGTACTTGTAAGAATAAGGACAACTCGCCTGAGTTTGCAGGATCATCCCTTTTATTTTTCAAAACTAAGACTAATTCTCTGAAATTGAAGCAATGAAATCACAACAGGCTCTGGTGGAAGCGAAACCCTGCTGTAAAAATGGTATTTTGCAGTCCAGTGCTCGTTGTCTAGGTGACTTTCACATCAACTTTGCCCTCCTCAGCAGAAGAAAAGTGTTTGACTAACAGCCAGCGTGCTACACCACCAGTTCAACGTGTAAATTATGCCTCAGTGTGGCATGACATAATCACAAGTGTCATTTATCTATTTGTATTACAGTAGCATGTAAAGGCCCCAAACAGAACTGGAATCAGTAATTGGAACTGAAGCCCTGAGCCTGCATAAACTAATCTACATAAGTAACTTCACGCACATGAGTAACTGGATTGAATTTAAATTTACTCTTTTATAGGTGTTTGCTCATGGTGGCCTTAGTTAATCTTGCTGTTGGTGAAGCATGAGCCAGAATACAATCCATCTCCTTCTCCCATAGAAAATTTGGTCTTAATGATCCATGAATTGCTTTAAAAAGAAGGACCAAGGCCTTAAACTGGCATTGGAAACTGATTGGGAACCAGGGGAAGGGCTTGAGGCTGATGTGTTCACTGAGATCTAAACCATGGAGAGGACAGGCAGCTGCAATCTATACCAGCTGGAGCCTGTTCATTGTCTTGACTTCACATTCAGCTTCAGATACACTGAATTATAATAATGCAGCCTGAAGGTGACAGATGCATGGATCACTGTGGCCAGGTCCTCCTCCAGGAGTGAGGGATGAAATTTCCTAATGAACTGAAGATCAAAGACATTTTTAGATGATGCTAACTGGTCATCCAGGTGACCCGAGGAGCCAGAAAAGGACCCCATCCCCCTGCCCCAATGTTTTGCACCACTTGGATGAATGTGTGGTGAAAATGAGAAGCTTGAGTTGTTCTTAACTGGACGTGGTCTCTTCATTAGTGAATCTATGGATTTCAGTCTTTAAATCTTGCTCTTAAAATTTTTTTTGTTGTCTGTATTTGTTACAGTATCGGGTGATGTATAGACCTTTAATGACATGGGGTTTTTGTTGTGATGCTGTCATAGGGTGGCTGACCCCAGTAAATGAAGTAGGTCAGTGCCCCTGTGCCACAGCAGGTGCTCCATTTGGCCAATTATGAGGGGTGGGCGGGATCTGGGGCCTATAAAAGATCAAGGAGAGACTCTACCAGGGGGCATCCCAGTAGGCTGGTTCAGTCAGGAAGGGCAAGTGAGAGCTGCCAGAGACCAGAAGACTGGAGTGGCTGCAGGGGGAAACAGAAGGTGGTTCCTGGGAGAAGGCTGAAAGCAGAACAGCCAGAGGGAGCTGTCTTCTGACTCTAAACCCTAGAGCCATAGCCAAGAGTTGGAGAGGGCTGAAGGCAGGGGAGCAGTGCAGGAGCTTACCCACTGACCTCTTTAAAGCCAGAGAGCTGGTCCCAGAATAACTGTGAGTGGGCTAGGAGGAGTGAAAGATGTTCTCCTGGGAAGAATGCTCCTAGCAGACATGCTGTGAGACTTCCCACTGAGAAAAGCAGGGTTGCACTCTGGTTATAAGGGCTGGGGTACATGTCCTGGTACAAGGCCAGCAGAGGACTGATAATTTGGGCATGGTCAAAGGCATTAGTGTGGGGCATTGAGGGATGAGGTCTAATGAGTTTAATGTCTGCTTGCACTTGGGTGAGAAACAGAGGTATTTAGGGCTCTTGTCAGAGACTTTGCTTTTGTAATAAAGTAATCCCACAAGGGCTGTTTGCAATAAGACTGTTGGGATTGTGTCAGGAGGGAAACTGAGGTAAGTGCAAAAAGAAGAACAGGAGTACTTGTGGCACCTTAGCCGTATGGAATGGAAATTTGTTAGTCTCTAAGGTGCCACAAGTACTCCTGTTCTTCTTTTTGCGGATACAGACTAACACGGCTGTTACTCTGAAACCTGAGGTAAGTGCATTTGTCATGTTGTGGACTACTGCAGAATACATGGAATCTATCATAGAGCAGCCATTGATATTTGTCTGTCACATTAGCCTTCTCTATACTTGTATATGGTGAATTTATCATCTTGTATATAATGGATGCGCTGTAGGAGGAGATACTTTTCTATTATATGACCCTTTTTTTTTTTTCTTTGAAGAAAAGTGGAAAAAAACCATCTTTCCTATGGCAACAGACTTTCATTTTTACCCAAAATCCAAAGTGAATTCTTTCTACAAATGGAAGTATGGAAAGAAATAGTGAAACTTTTTTGGGGGGGAGGAGGGGACAGTGGTGAGAACTTACTCACAGAGCTTTACTGGGAAGATCAATCTTAACTTGTAACAATGATTTTTTTTTTTCTGTGCTGCTGTTACTCCCCTCTGTATCCCTGATACATAAATAAACTGTCCTGGAATTTCAGAACACCAGATTTTTAAACCTTTTTCTAAAAACAGATGTCAGTGTCAGAATAGCCTAATTGTCCTGAAATGCATTTCAAACACAATAAAAAGGAGAAGTGTAACTAATAAATGCGACAGTTATGGTGTTTATGGATAAATGTACTTAAGATGACTGGAAGGAAGGCAAGAATGTAGAATACTTTGCTGCTGCAGCACTTACATGATTTTCACAAGGCATATTTATTTACAAGTGTCACTTCTCACCAGTTGGCTATGTTAGTTTCTTACCACTGAGATTTATATGAAAATGCAAATTCTGACCAGCAGTGTTATGAACTGATAAGCACATCCAATTTAGCTGCTCTTAGAGCATTAAATGAAATTAACAGCCCCATTTCATCTCATTTTGGTATGGTTATTCTAAACGACACTTTCCTTCTATGAAATGGGGTTATATTGACTAAAGCGGTTTCTTTGTTCGTTTCTGCTGTAAGGTAGCCTCTGGGTTTAACTAATGTTGTACATTAGATATGTATATTTGGGCTAAGGAGGCTAGGAATTTGTGTGTGATAGTACAGCAAACTTCTACTGATCTTTTAAATCTAGTTCTGAAATCACTTGGATTACACTCTTACTTGCTTATCAGTATAAAGTACTCAAGTGTGCCCTGCTAGTATAGGGCTGGATGGAGCTGGGGGCCTTGTATGTTCTAGCCCCTGCCCATAACTTGAGCTCTGCAAATGGACAGCATGCATTTCCCTGAGGTCCATGCTCTACCACATGTCTAGGTGGGTGTGATCAGCCCCCAAGCTTGCAGACTGCACCTCCTCATGGCCATAGAATAGTGGGGTGCACGCAAAGAGGAAATCCTGTCCAAGTTGCTGCCTGGGTTCCCAGCACCCTTTTTTCTCCTATAAAGTCACTTGCTCAACACACCATGTGCTTTTGCCATCCAAGTTTTAGATGCTAATTGTAAGTAGTAGGGATGGATCATGACCACAGGATAGCTAAGCATTTAAAAGGCTCATGGTGCACCCCTCTGTGTCTGTGACAAGATGCAGGAGGAGGCAAGTTCTCAATCTGGAGAACATCTGAATATTATTTCCGTCTGACAAAATTTAAACTTTGCCAGCTCTTGCAAGCAAGGCATAGCAAATATCCAAATGTCAGCCCTGAAAAATCAGAGGCAATGGATTTTCACTAAATACTTTCTGTTTCCGTGATAACTCTCTTTATGAAGTACATTTTGTAAGCTTACTTGACTCACATGCAGATTGGATTATTTATGCTGTATTTGAAATAAATTGGAAGGCAAATGATGACTCACTATTTCAGTGAATCTCACAGAATAGATATCCATCACAATGAATTATTTTGTTTCATTAAAATATTTTATGAATTTATGGTCTTTGATCAGCTGTCTCCTAGAAAATTAAGAATGCCTCCTGTGATCATCATCATCATCAATATACAGGGGCAAAAATGGGCTGGCTCTTTCAGTAGAATGGGATTGCCTAGAGAATCCCATACAAATTCTACAACTCTCCTGCACTCTTCTAAAATGGTTCAGTTCTTCACTGGGACCTCTGAGTTCCCATCTGAACTCAGAGGATCCACCAGCTGTTGCTCTGTCTGCTTAACATCCTCAGGGATCTGTATTATGGCCCTGATACTCTTTGCCTAAGAGCACTGGCTTAGACTCACCTCACCACCATCAAAAGCCTAATACTGCATGCCTTGTACTCCCAAAACTCTCACTGACTTCAGGCTCAGAACACTAACTCCCTCTCTCCTCTTCAAACAAACATCTGTTTGGTGACTCTTAACAGTCTGGTTATGTCTACGCTGCAATCAGGAGGGGTGGTTGTAGCTCATGTAGGCATACCTGAGCTAGGGCTGATCTAGCTAGATCCAAGCAAGCATAACAATAGCAGTGTGCTTGTGGCAGCATGGGTTAGTCTCACAAGTCCAACCCCACTCAGGACCCTGGGTATATACTTCAGCTGGTGCCATCCGCCCATGTTGCCATGGCTACAGTGCTACTGTTACTCAAGTTAGCTTTGATCTCCCTAGATCAAAGCTAGCTCAGGTATACTTATATGAGCTGCATTCACACCTACCCTAAAATCTTATGATGTTACTGGTGAATTACATGTGATTGGTGGAGGGGGAGGCAGGAGAGAAAGCACATTGAGAATAGCTAATGTTTGGAGGTTAGGGCACTCACCTAGAGACAGTCATTCAAGTCCTTACTCCAAATCAGGCACAGCAGGGATATGAGCACGGGTCTCCCATATTGTGACAGGTTCACCAGGGTGCAACCTGGACTGTAGGACCGCTGAGCCCTCTGTCCCACCAATCTGGGCTGCCTCTCACACTGTGATGCTGATGTCAGGCTACAAACTTCTGGCAGGTACTGCACTTACACAGACATCCACTGGCTGGGACACACCCAACTGAGTTACACAAATGGTCTCCCAGCCACTCATGAACCAACAATAGAGAGGCTCCAGCCAATTCCTCCCAGCTCCCCAGTCTTGCACCCCAGAACTGTACCATCTTGCACTAGCCAGAAGCCTGGCCAGTGTAAGTTCATTACTCAGTCCACCCCTCCCTTGATGCAGAGAGGACACACACTAGCCTTTGTAAACTGAGCTGAGATTTCCCAAGCACTTCAACCAAAACATGCTGTTTTAAGTAAACTATAAAACAGATTTATTAACTACAGAAAGATAGATTTTTAAGTGATTATAAGTAACAGGCATAGAGATCAGAGTTGGTTACTTAAGAAATAAAAATAAATTTGCAGTCTAAGTTCTACAAACTAAACCGAATTTGAATCGAGCAGTGTCTCATCCTGACAAACAGGTCACAGAGCTTCAAACACAGACTGGATTCCATTTCTGGCCTGGGCCCACCCATCTCCAGTTCAAAAATCTTTGTTCTCCAGATGTTCCTCCAGCTGTTGAGCTGCGGGACAGGAGAAAGGCCAAGTGATGATGTCACTTCCCCTCTTTTATATTTTCTTCCAGCTTGCTGGAAAGATGTTGGCTGTGATGTGGGGATCAGGCAGTCCCCATTGGTCAAGCAGTCTCCACTGCATAAGTGCTTTCTCTGAGAATTCTCTGGGATAGTGGATTCTTTCTTTGATGGGTGCTGATGAGCCATTGATGACCGTCTGGATATCTATGGCTACTCCATTGTTGTACCTAAAAGGTTGGTTGTGGGTGTTCCCAACCTCACAACATATTTCAGTGACACATACAGCAAGACTTCATAACTTCACATACAGTCCAACAGGATATTAAAGTTCAACAGATCAAGACTTTTAAAATTATGCCTCACAAGGCATACTTTGTACAAAACATATCATATTCATATCACCATAGTGAATATGAGGTTTCTAGGGTGGTACTTTGAGGTACAGAGTGTCACACATATCCTAAATGAATGTCAGAGTGTTGTTGGTTCTGGACTCTCTTTGCCATTTTCTGACGAATATTTTGTCAAAGTTCCCCACCAGCTGTGTATACAGCACAAGGAAGCCACCCAAAACACTATTATACATTTCAGCTAAATGCAATAATTGTCTGCTTCAAGGTTAACCAGACATCTTTATGGGAGTGGGATGGGGGAAATAATCAAAACATTCTCACATCGCTGAGATCATGTGACTTACACCATCTTCACTAAAAGGACTAATAATCAGGAAGCTATTCTACTACATCAATACGCTTGACAAGCTAAAAAATAGCTACAAGATTTCATGAATATTTTTGTGCAAATAGCATTTGTTAGTGTCAATACTTCCCCCTGCTGTAGATTCTAAATTAGTGTCTATTCTCCTATTTAGTTAAAATTAAGCTCTTTTTTTTGTTTACTTTTGCACCAAATTCTATTTTGGTAGAAAATGCATTACATGCTTCAGAAGGATGTTCCTCACAAAGTCCAGATGGCAACAATAATTTATCTTTAGCTTTAATGATTACATCCCCCAATCTGATATTATAAATCTATTTTCATTCGGTCACAGTAGTTGTAGCAACTCAGTGGAAAAACTACTTGTTATATCTTCATTTAGAAGAATTCAGTAGCTATAGGGATACTGCTATGTTGATAGCTTAACCTAAGAGTTTAGATCAGAGATACCCTGGGAGTGGGGGGTTCAACATGAGGGAACAGGATTTGGGGCAGTTCCCTGGGAGATGGGGTGGGTAGGGGAGAAGATGTCACCCACATGGCATGGAGTCCATATCCCCTGGAGATCCATGTATCCTGTGTGAGGGGGACTCATTCATACACCTCTACCCCGATATAACGCTGTCCTTGGGAGCCAAAAAAATCTTACCGCGTTATAGGTGAAACCGCATTATATTGAACTTGCTTTGATCCTCTGGAGTGCGCCATGCCCCCCCCTCCCCCGAGCACTGCTTTACCACATTATATCCAAATTCGTGTTATATCGGATCATGTTATATCGAGGTAGAGGTGTATATCAGAGAAAGTTATAGCATGATTCCATGACTGGATGTTAAAGCTGGACACATTGCGATTGGAAATAAGGTGTAACCTGGAACACTTTACCAAGGGTTGTGGTAAATTCTCCATCACTGACTAGTTTTAAATCAAGATTGGATGTTTTTGTAAGAGCTCTGCTCTAGGAATTATTTTGGGGCAGTTCTATGGCCTGTGTTATACAGAAGGTCACAGTGGATGATGACAATGCTCTCGTCTGGCCTTGGAATCTATGAATCAGAGGCAGGTGATGCATGTGCATTTACTATTTGGAAAGTTAAACGTGTTGGATTTAAAATCAAGTTGTAACCTCTATCACTCTCCTACTGGTACATTATGTATGGGACATGAAACAAGCTTTGCTTTTGATTGTTGTAATGTTTGTCTAGCTACAGTATTCTTTTTTTTCCCCCTTGGGATGTATTTAGGTTTGCTTCAGTACACGCTTTAAAGGATAAAACTCATTAATGCTTAGCCCTAGTTGTCAGTCTGAAGCAGCTTGCTCTCAAGGCACTGCGCCTACAAAAAACTTTCCTTCCAGTGAGGAGGGCTAGACTCTGCTGCCTCTAGACTCTATCAAGACTACTCTGACTTGACCAGCAGGGTTAATTAGAATATCTCACGGTGCACCCTGCTGTAGAGGCTGAGCGTGCTGTTACACACTACCTTTGATTTAGGCTCTTAACTTTCCCTGAAATCAAATCTTCAGCTATTGAGGTGCCTTTGCCATTGCAGGGCTGCAGATGCTGGACGACCTCTGCTCTGCCACCGGAGGCTCTCCACTGTATATTGCCATTAGCGACGAAAAGTTGAGTTAGGGAAGCTGTCATACTACTTGTTGGTAAAGTAACAGTAAAACTGCTGCCTCCCCTCAGTCCAAACCATGCTGTTCATCTGCTTGTATCTCCTCTGGAACATGCTGACTGAACCCCTTTAAGGATAAGGGTTTCAATTCTCCCGCAACTGAACAGGTGCACCTTGGCCAAGGGTGGGGTCAGGAGAGAATCAGACTTGAGAGCCAGAAGAGGAAACAAGGAAATCTCCAGGTGTCTGTTTGGGCCGAAGGACATCAGCTTCCAGGAAGGGGCTCAAAAGGGAGAGCACGACTCCATTGCAGCAGAAAGCTGCAGAGCCTCCTGGGAATAGGGAGGCAGGGCTAGCTTGCCGACCTTCCCGAGTCAGTGCTGGAAGGCTGAAAGAGGCTGCGTTGTTGGACTGTACTTTGGGATTTGTAAGGACTATTTTGCATTGTGTGGGACAGCAAGGAGGCCCCAGGTAGGGGAAATATTGGACACGAGAGCATATGGGGAATTTTTAAGGAGTCAGAAGGGAAACCGAGGCAGTGACCCTGGCAATATTGTGCCGTTACAAGGGGGGGAATTGTGATAGCCTCTCATCATCACAAAAAGAAGAACAGGAGTACTTGTCTCATCATCACAGTATCTGAGCACCTAAATATTTATGGATGTGAGGTAGACTTTCAAAGGCTCAAATGGCACATAGGCATCTAGTACCATCTGAGCCTTGGGGGACGGGGAATCTACACCCCTCGCTTTACAACACCCCTCTGCGTTATCTCCGGGCTCTGGGACTCCCCTCCCCCCTTAGCGCGTCCCAGAGCACAAGCCCGAATGTGTACACTACAGTTCTGCAGCCTGAGTCAGCTGACACGGGCCGGCGGTGGGTGTTTAACTGCAGCGTAAACATGCCCCAGCTAGCACAGGAAGTTACCCAGGCAGAGCTGGGAACTGAATCCAGAGCTCTGGAATCTCAGTTCAGTGCATTAATCACAAGATCATCCTTCTTCCAAAATCAGTGAACCATAGAAAACTCAGAGGTCTCTCATGGAGGTTATCTGTGGCTGAGGATGGGGGCAGGGAAAAGCCAAAGGCCTGATTCTCACTTGCACTAAGGCTTGTTTACACCACTATGGCAGTCTAAAGGGACCTTAGAGTGGATGTAAATTATATCCACACTCCCTTAAAGCCTCTTTACATTACCAGAGTACTGTAAAGGGGCCTTACTGGAAGAGATAAGCAAGACCCGAATATCTAGGTATCCAAGGAGAGATGCTCACCCTAATCCAGCACCTGTATCCTGGGTAAAAGGTGCAAAAGAGCCCGAAAAGCCCTGGATTTCATGGGAGGGGGCTTCCTCAGTGCAGGCACTATGGACTGCTTTTTGAAGAGACCTTTTGCAAACCCTGGTGCAGAGGGAAGCAGGGGCACATGAGGAGTTACTGGGCAGTCCTGTGATTCCAAGAGCCACCCCTGGGAAGTTGCTGTAAAATTAGAGGTGCAGCATAGTCTCACCCCCACAAAGTAACCCTTCTGGGCCAGGTCTTGTAACCTCTACCGACGTATATAAAATCAATTGAAATCCAAGAGCTGTACCTGTGGGTAGGGATGCAAGATGGGGCTCAAAACATTTAAGGACCAGCACAAAACCTACACACCTTTCCTTGACCCATTCAAATAACACTTTTTAATTCTACTTTATATAGGGGAAAAAGTAGCTCATATCCAACAACAGTCCTTTCTGATGCAGCCAAGAGGAAATCTTTGTTCAGTAATCAAATGGGAAACAGGGCCATGATTGCCTTTTCATTGGTCTACTGCCTAAGGATGATAGGAAGGTGCTGTCAGTCAGAAATGGCAAAGGGAGATAGTCAATGCAGTGGGAGAGGGGAAGGGGGGAGAGATTGTTATCCCTTCCAGTGATCTATAAGCAATCTCAGATAAAGTCAAAGCTACACTGCAAAGCCAATTTAAGAAAGACCAGTAAAAAAAAACATTTCTTCAAGGAGTTCAGGGCAAAATTAACCCCCCCTGCCCTTTATTTCATTTGGTATTAGCTGTTCTACAAATGCCATTAAGTGACATCTTTCTCCTGCAGGCCATCTACTCTATACCAGGATTACCGCAAACCTTCTCTTCTCCCCCGACCCTGAAGAACAGTTAGTGGCTGACAGTTAAGGAGGAGGAATCTAATCTGACAGCTCTGTGAAAGTGGATGCTGACAATTCTTGATAGTGGTATAAGAAATCCCTTCTGTCTGAAGCCACCATGTAGGTAAGTGTCTGCAGGAAAGAATTCTAAACACGGCGAGTAGCTGTGCATCACTTTTACTGCTATGATCCGTTACAGACTAGGTCCAGAAAAGACCAGGTGTAGCAAAATATTTTTTTTAAAGTGAATCTATCGTAATGACTTGATTGAAATGAAATCTTCCGTAGGAACAGACAGCTATTACATGATGCCCTAAGCAGGTGTGTGAGAATGTTGTTTTCAGTCACTGCACCGTGGCATCAATCCAGTGTTACTGTATTGTTAATTTGTATTCCAATAACATGGACTGGCTTCAACACAGATTGGGGCCCCATTGTGCTAGGTACTATTTAGAGAAAGCTGCTGCTCTGAAGAGCTTGCAGCCTAAATATGTAAGGCAGACAACTCACTCGCAACCATGTTTGGATGGAACTGATGTCCTTGGTGCATCTCACCCCCTTGATGCGCTCCCCCTCCAACTGTTCAGAGCTATCAAGGAGGAGAAAGGGGGCACAAGGTTGTTTCAAGTGACACTGCTTTCTAGAGGTTTGCTCTAATCCAGGCTGCACCATTGGCACATTCTGTGAGGTGGGAATGTGCAGAGGCCACTGAAGGGAATACTGTCCCTATGGAGAACTGATGCACAAAGATTAAGTGGCTTTCCTGAGATGATACAGGAAATCTATGGCAAGAGTCAGGAGTTGATCCCAGATCTCCTGAGTCCCAGTCCTGTGTTTCAGGAAACATTAACTCCAATAACATTAACAATTACACTAGTGTAGTTGAGAGTAGAATTAGTTACCAATAGTTACTTGAGTGGGATACTCACTCATCCATTGTCAGGCTTCTTGTTTCAAAGTCAGTGGGCCTCTTCATAGGTGGTTTTTGAGCGGGTAAATTTTCCCAGGAATAGTTTGGGTATCTGCAGTGAAGGTGCATATACACTCTCTGCGCTATGCACACACTGCCAGCACTCTTGCATAAAACTTTTACACCTGTGGCCTTCTCTCTAAATACAGTTGCTTTTTCTTTCTAAACATTTAATTTAGTGTCATCTGGTTTCACCTATTTAATGTTAATCAGAGGATTGCAAGTGCTTGTGGTTCTATTATCCAAGGTGGAACACAGACCTTCAGTAAACAGTACTGACTTTTAAGACTCCTGTCTTGTTTGTTTCACAGGGCAGCCTGTGTTCTCTTGATGTTACTATAGCAAAGTCTCTTCAAAACAAAGTTCACTTTTTAAATGGTCTCTTCAGAAAATTTGGCTTGTTAATATATACTGGTTTTTTTTTTTGCCTACTTAACAGCTAGGGTTTGTACTTCGCACATGCAAATCACATACCTACATGTCTGTTTTGACAAATCCAAATTTCTACATGACCAAAACCAGAAAAAAAATTGCACATGTGCAAAATTGTGGGGGTAACTTTTTTAAAAAGGGCTCACTGTGGGTCTTTAAAAACCTGGTCTATCGTGCTTCAGAACTACTAGAGAAGACTTGGAATCAGAACACTTTGGAGAGCTTCGGGTTAGGATGCAGCCCTTGGTCCTAATTTTGGGGAACTCTAACTCTGGTCTATCACTTCTAACTGCTGATATTGGATATAGCAAATATTCCTTAGTGATTCTAGGCTACTCTTTCACTCCCCCGATTTTGGAGCAGGCCAGATTCAAACAACTTCCATCATGACTTTCAACAGCCCATGGACTGCTATACATTGGATGAATGGTTTTCTAGTGACTGTTCAGGCTCCCCAGAGTGCACACCCACTCCCACAGTTTTGGCCTGCCCCTCTGTCTTCAACCTGCTCACTCTACCTAAAACAGAGGTAGGGGAAGCCATTGCTGACATGAAGGCAATATAAATCCTCTTGTACTTTGTCTTATACAGCCTGAGCTAGATCCCATTAATGAGCAAGAGTCTGACTTCAGTAGGAGCTGAATCAGGTCCATATCCCCATCCCTTTTATTTATATACATACTAGTTCAGTAAAAACCCTGTAATAGAATTACTGTCCCTCATTACTTAACTTCTGACAATGGAGTCTTTTTCCACATTTGGAAACTGTTCTTCTGGTCCCGGGACTTGAGTGTCCTGGAACTGTGCCTTGGCACAGAGAAATGCTGTCTGGCTCTGGAGAAGCCATACTTGGGCTACTCCTTCTGTGTCACAAATGGCTGGTACAGTAAGAGGCCAACATAACTTGGCAAATGGTTAAATATTAAACACTCTGCATAATGTTAGTTTGCGGTCTCATACAGAGAGAAACTGTTTAAGAGGCAAATTTTAACAGTTCTTTAGACAGCAACTTTTGCTTGCATTCACCACCTCTTAGGGGAAGGCATTCGGGGCCAGATTTCTAAAGATATTAAGATGCAGATAGGTACATAGTGGGATTTTCAGAAGTATCTCTCTGCATGCCTCTTTAGGCACCTAAATAACTTGAGAAATCTGGCCCTCATTTACCTCAGACAAGCTCACTATGAGAAGCTAAAATTCTCTAGCAGTGTCTTGAACATATAAAAAGATCTTTCTCCAAGTTCTAGAGGGTTTTAAAATCCTCCTATAGAATTGTAGAGCAAGGATCCAGTTCTCTAGGAGGCCCAGAAATCCTCTAGAAAAGGCATTCTTATGGAAAACTCCTAGAGGGATGACAACTTAAATGATAAATACAAAAGTGAAGATCACTAGGAAAATTGATCAAGGTGAATAAAATACAATTTTAAAATCCAATTTAAATTTGTAAATTTAAATTAGTTTTCTTTTTTAAAATAAGCCTGTTTAAAAATTTGAATTTTAATACAAAATGTTAAGGCCTAAATGTCTCTTAAAGTCAGAGGAAAAACCATCTCACTTTTGAGATCAAGCTTTATAAACATGGCACAATAGGTCATGCACTGTATTAAGGGATTGATCCTGTGAGGATCATCCTAGGGAGCTGTGCTATTGGGTGCAAGAGACTGGCAACATCAGATGTGTTGGGATGTAGCCTCTGACTGCAGGGAGACATCGTGTATCACCAGCATCATCCACAGACTGCCTAGGTAGTCTCATACTCCTATTTTATAGCCTCTGCTTACTATAACTCTGTCTAATTTCTCAAATTATGAAACCTTGACTACACCCTCCATGGACACTTACTGTGCTACTCATGGAAGAACACTGATCTGCCCAATAGCTATCAGCCCTTCCTTTTTGATGGTTCTAGGCACAAAGTAAATGGCCTTGCTCTGCCTCATGCCATGTGTACATAGACAAATGCAAAAAAACCCAGCTCCATTAATTTCTCAACTGTCTCCCTTTGCTTTGCAATATTTGTCTAGAGACAAAAGGCATGTTAGGGTTGCCAACTCTGTAATATTTAAAAACTGGACACTCCAGCAGGAGTGCCAGAACTTCCCCTCCCCCCCCAGGCCTCACCTCTGCCCCGCCCCTTCCCCTTGAGACCCCACTCCTTGCACAAATACAGACAGATATCATCTTCCTTTCCAAATGCAAACGGATGGACATCATACCAAATGGACTGAAGGTGAAAACCTCGTTATCTCCACACTGATTTATACCTGCCTCTGGAGATTTCCATTACTTGCATCTGAAGAAGTGAGGTTCTTACCCACGAAAGCTTATGCTCCCAGTACTTCTGTTAGTCTCAAAGGTGCCACAGGACCCTCTGTTGCTTTTCACTCCTGCCTTGGCATTTTTCCCCAGGCTCTGCCCCCCCGTTTTCTCCTCTTTCCCCCACCCTTTGTCGCTCACTGTTTTCCTCTCTCCCCCCTCCTTGCGTGGGTCGGGAGGGACTCGCCTGCAGAGCCAGGGTTGGGAGCTGCAGCCATCTGATGCGGGTAGGAGGTGGCCCTGGCTGAATATGGGCTGGTGTGTGTGATGACTCGGTGCTTCCCCCGCCTGTAGTAACTGGACTTTGGATGTCTGGTCAGTAGGGTTACCATATTTCAGCAATCAAAAAAGAGGATGGGGGAGCCCTAGCCCCATCCACTCCCTCCCACTTCCCGCCCCCCTCAGTACTCCCAACCCCCCCCCCCCGCTCCTTGTCCCCTGACTGCCCCCTCCTGGGACCCCTGCCCCAACTGCCCACCAGGACCTCACCCTCTATCTAAGCCTCCCTGCTCCTTGTCCCCTAACTGCCCCCACCATGTTCTCTGTCCAGAGGGGCAGAGGGTTGGTTCCACACCGCACAAGATGTGGCAGGATCCAGTTTTAAATTTACCCCCTGCCCTTGCTTCACTGAACGGGGGAGGGGAGAGTTGCTCTTGACTTGTGTGGGGTACCAGGGAGTGGAAGCCCTGACCCTGCCTGAAGTTACTGGTGCAACCCCTCCCGCTCCAGCTGGGGAGCTGCACCTGGCCCTAGGGGCTGCAGGGTCCACCACTCCCGGAATCTCCCTCCCTCCTGCCGTGGCTGCGGGAGGCTCCCTTGTCCCGCTCACAGCCTTGGCGGGCACAATGCAGCAGCCGGAGGGGAGGGGAGGAAACTCCCCCTGCCAGGCAGCCTCCTTTGTGAGGGCTCGGCCCTGATGCTCTGCCCTGCCTGAGCTGCAGCCGCGCCGGAGAGCATCCGAGGGCTGCGGGCAGCGCTGGAGCTGCCGGAGGATGAGTTGGAGCCGGCCCCACACCAGCGGGCTGAGTGCGGAGTTGTCCCGGGAGAAGTTTCCCTGCAGGTTCTGCTCCGGCTGGCAGAAAGCCGGGAGCCCGAGGGCGCCCGTGTTGGCGGCGCTGCAGGGAGGGAGGTTATGGACTTGGGTGCCCAGGGAAACTTCTCCCGGGACAACTCCCCGCTCAGCCCGCTAGTGCAGGGCCGGCTCTGACTCATCCTCCGGGCAGGTCAGCGCATCAGGGCCTTGGCACTCGCCGCCCAGGGCTGGGGCTGGGGGGGCCCTGGATGGGTCCGGGCTCAAGGAGCGCCCAGCTGTGAACGTGGCATCGAGCTCAGAATCCCTAGCGGCTCCTCGGCGAAGAACCTCTCCGAGCCCTGCAGTCCCTGGGACGGGTGCGCAGAGGCTTGCTCCGGCAGGGTTACCATACGTCCATATGCCGGCCGGCTGGGAGGGATTTTTAAATATCGAAAAACCCAGACTTTTTTAGATATTTAAAAATTCCTCACGGATGGCCATTTAACAACCAAAAAGCCGGACATGTCTTGGATAGCTTTGTTTTTCTGGGGGTGGAAGAATTGTATAACAAAGGAGAAAGAGCAGAGTGTACAGCTAGAAAGAAGCAATGCTGGTGTCAGAGCCCAGGACTGAGAGGGTGGACTAGGCCCAGAGGCCCCCTGCTGGAGACCTCAGGGTCCTACCACACTCTGCTCCAGAGAGGAGCAGAATAGAAGTCCTCCAAGTGGCCTAGAGTGGTTGCAGAGAAGCAGCCAATGTGGGAGGCTGTAGGAAGCAGCCAAATCAGGGCCAGCAGACTCAGATAAAAGGAGCTGCAAGGCCAGAGTCACTCAGTACCTTCCTGGAGCTGGAGAATTGAGGACTGTGTTCCTGGCTGAAGGAGCAGCAGGGACAGTTGCTGGCAGGGACTGGGGGAGCAAGAGAGAGCTCCTGGCTGGTTGGTGGAACTGAGTAAGGATTGAGCCCAGGGAGGGCTTCAGAAATACCAACAGAGGGGTACTGGGATAGGTACCTGGTGGATTGTATACCCTGAAAGGGGGCTGTTCTGTTTCACATACAGACGATGAGAGAGACTTGGCTGACTGAGTCACTGAAAACCTGCCTGAGAAACCACCGATAGGGGCCACCACAATCAGAGAGAATGCAAGCACATGCACTCAACCAGGGGATGCTCGTGAGTGGTGGGTGCCATGTTATTATAAGGACACTAAAAAGGAACAGTGTTTTTCAGATTGCCACCTCTAGTGTTGATTTCAATATCTGGGAACTAGAGAAAAAACTGCCAAGGCTACAGGTTGTAAGAGACCCTATTTGAGAATATGTTCAAGAAATTCCTGTACTTCTGGGTAAAAAAGGAGCATGTGCCAAATGTAAACAGTGCAACAAAGATGCAAGCCTGGCTGTCGGAATGAAACATTATGAAAAGCATTTCTCAAAATGCAATGACTGGAAGATGATCAAGACAGGTCTTTACAATCTGGATCAATTGGTTAGTACATTTATTTTTGCACTCTTCTTATGGACTGCCTCATGTCTTACTATGCTAATAAGGGATAACTCAGATTGTCGTTTGAGTTTTGGGTGGATTACTTATGAATTTAAAGGTGTTTGTGTTCAAAATATAATTGGTATGGTTATGGGAGTATGTATCAATAACAGTAAAAAGTAACTGCTAGACTTCTGAAATGGCTTAATAGATAGGAAATCTTCACCTAAAATGTTTGTTTAAAACTTATGTTCGAGGTTTTTTTTAACACTTGAAAGATTTTTTTTTTAAGCGTTTGGTATGTTTCTAGCAATAAGGGTTAATAGATTTTAAAAAATCCCTATGACTAATTCTTTTCCCTATAAAACCCGGTTTAGAATAAATCCCCTAAACAGTGGTCAGGGCTGGCTCCAAGTTTGCCACCCCAAGCAAAAATTTTTTCCCACGCCCCCCCCAGCCCTGCTCCAACTCCACCCCTTTTCTGCCCCATTCCAACCCCTTCCCCAAATCCCCGGTCCCGCCTCCTCCCCCGGGTGCGCTGCATTTCCCCTCCTACCATGCCCCAGAGGGTGGGGCTGGAGGTGGTACAGCCACGCCAGAAGAGCTGCTGGCATGGGGCGCTGGCTATTTGGAGCGGCAGCCTGACATGTTTCTCCTTTTGGGTTCCCAGTAGAGCCCTGCAGCTCTATGGATACAGGGGGGAGAAGCAGAGCGGCGGCACGCTCAGGGGAGCAGGCGAGCTGGGGGGGGCATTTCCTCTGCCCCGCCTGGGTTACTTCCTGTGGCCCTCCCCGTGCCCCCCACCGCTGCAGCTCACCTCCACTCAGGGCCGGCTCCCGGCTTTTTGCGCCCCAAGCGAAAAAAAGAAAAGAAAAAAAGCCAGAGTGCTGCCCCTTGGAAAGTGCTGCCCCAAGCACATGCTTGGAGCGCTGGTGCCTAGAGCTGTCCCTGACAGTGGTACAAACAGCTGCAGTAGGAGGAATCTTTCATTTACTGTTTTTTAAGTTAGTGCACTGAGTAATACTCAGTGAGTGACTTTACCATTTTGTCCAGCTTTGACATCAAGGGGTTTTGAACATCCATTTGCAATGTCTAAATCTTCAAGTCATCTGCTGGTACCACCAGCATTGCTGCAATTAAACATACAGACAGTTGATTATCTGTATCTAAAGACTCATCCAATAAAGCATGGATGAATTTGTAATCCGCACCAGTGAATTCCAGCAAGACTCCATAGGTGAAAAGAGTGCTCACTTCATCTAACAAATTCCCCCTTTCATCTTGTTCAGACAAAGATTTCATTGACCTGGTTCAATCATTATGACCAGGCTATGGACCACCCAGTGGAGCAGGCGCTGCTGGAAGGCTGCTGGATGCAGCATGAGAGAAGGAAATGGAACAATGGTGCAAAAAAACTGATGGGGAAATTTGTTAATCTGAGTCTTGATAGATGCATCTGTGTACACAAGGATTCAATAATACATGTTTGTTTAACAGAAATGGGGATGTCTATCTTAAATAGAATTGATACCCCAGGAAATGCCCATATAGTAGAACAAAAAGCTATAACAAATTGAAGTGTCAATTGTGTACCTTTGTCACAGAGAATGCTGCAAAGATTAGAAGAAATCCAGAAGATGATATGAAGGGAATGTGAAACTTCTAATATGTGGCTGGAGTGTGCATTTCAATGCATCTTTTAGCTATGATCTTAAGTACAACTCCAAGAATAAAGGAAAATGTTGAAATTGCAAAATACTTCTATACCCACTGTTTAAGCTTCACTGAGGAGAACAGGAGGATTTGTACTATTTTCTGCCAAGATGTATGATTGAATTCAGTGGTTGATTGTTGAGCAATTTATGAGGAACTGGCCTATTCAGATTATTTGTGAACAAAGTTGTGACAATATAGATTAGTCTAATCACAGCCAAAGTAGTCCATATCAGACTAAAGAGAAATGTAGACAATACGCTGAAGCCTATTTCCATAGCCTTGGACAGGAGACACAGATCGCTGCGTGAATGAGACCTCCTGTCCAGGAGCGTGCGCTCTGTTTGAACACATGAGTGTGACCAGGGACAGCTGCCAGTGAACCTGGTGCCCGCCCCAGTAGGTGGGGCTGGTGACGGGGCTGGAGATGGTACAGCCAGGCCAGAGGAGCTGCCGGCATGGGGCGCTGGCTACTCAGCACGGCAGCCTGACATGCTGCTCCTTTCTGGTTCCTGGTAGAGCCCTGCAGCTCTGTGGATATGGATTTATATCCGTGGATATCTGCATCTATGGATATAAATTTGTATCCGCGCAGGGTTGTAGTGTGTGTGCAGTGCACCTGGCATACAGCATCCTCCAGGTGTGGTCTGGAGCAGAGTGGAGATGAGGGTGGGCCCTGGCCTATCTAAGCCCACCTGTGGCTACACGCCGGGGCTGACTTGAAATGAGTTTAATTCACTGACTACAATTAATCCCTCTGTTCCTTTAATAAATCATGCAGTTGTAAATATGAAATGTTTCGATAGGTTTAACACTTAAGGTTGTTTATTATATGCTTTAATTAAATTTGTTACCAGTCAAATACCTTGACACAAATCACAAGCACAAAGTTAATTTGTCTAGTAAATAAGCAATTTGTCATTCACCAGTTTCTAGTATATTAAATGTACAATTAAAAATCTGAAAATATTAAACCATTGATATACTTTGTGCAAGCTAGGAAAATCTAGTATAAAAGCTCTATTTAGTTGTAAATATGTCTTAATGGTTATCAAAGTGAATGTACCTTTCTTTAGAAAATAAAGTTGATTAGAATTGATGATTTAAAGTGAGGCTTTCTATTTAGTGATGTAAATCAGTCTACTACCCTGAATTTAAACTGCTGATACTAACAAAATACCATTAAATAATCCACAAGCAGGACCCCAAATTAGGTGGATAGACTGAGTTGTGTAGGGTTTATATCTTTTCCAAATGCTTGAAGAAGAAAGGTTATTTTTTTTAAAAATGAGTCATGGTGCATGGATATAAACTTTACTGCAGTTGGGGAAATATTCAACTACATTAAATATCAAGCTAAGAAATGACTTCTATTTTATTTCAAGTAAACACAGCATTTGTATCTTGGCTATTCTTCACATATCATGAATCACACAGTACTTCAAGCCCAGTTTAATATTTTTAATTGCTTTCCATCTTTCTTCTCACAACTGGCAGATGGCACAGCCTGATCTATATCACTCCTTGTCAGTGGTGTTGGTTACTTGTGAACAAAGTGTTACTGAGTTTATTCCCTTTGATCCATACACAACTTGAACAAGGTGCAATTAAGGGTTGGTCTATTTCCTCCCCCCCATTATGGCATGATCCCAGAAGCACTAAACAGCTATTTGGGGGCAGTCTGTTTTTACGCACGCAGGTCCATGACTAGGGCTTGTAGGTGCTATGGCAATACAACTAATAAATAAAGGACAGTAGAAGTCTAGCATTAACGGCCAGTCTATTTCAGGAGAGCCACTGCCCTTGCAGAACCAAGGAGACCCGAGATTCTGTTAACCAGCAAATACAATGCTTATGTTGCTTTGGTTTAGTTGAGGTAAGAGAATGTAACTGTATACAAGTTGTGTATTGAGTACTGACTGTTTCTGTACTTCACATGTTATTATGCCCTAAACAGAATGGACATAATGAATAAAAAAAAAGAGTCAAGTTCGGCTTAAACCAATTGACAAGGAAAGGAAGGATCAATAATACCTTTCCTATGCTGGGGATAAGTTAAGCTGCCACTCTGTGACCAGTCTGGCTGTATAGAAGCACTCCCTTTTGGCCTGAGGTCACTAAAGCCACCCTGCCATGGTTTCCCTTTTCAGATCAGAACCTCTTACATCAAGCTACCCAACAACTGATTCCATGACATGCCATATTCACATATCAATCTCAAAACAGCATTCTCAAAGCTTTAACCTCTCAATTCACTCCCAGTCTTTTCCCAGGGAGTCTTCCAAGCCTTTCCTGCTTGTAGCCTTTTCCCTGAAGGCTCCAGGTCCCTGCTGGAGCTTACTCACTCCCAGATGTCACCGTAGCAATTCTCTGCAGCTTCCTGATGCTTTTTAATAAGAGAATCCACTCCTCCATCCCAGCTGGTTCAACTAATTTAGCCTCACAGCTCATCCTAAGTGTAGTACGGGGCTCACCAGCTCAAGCTCCTGGGGCTTAAAGGAGCAGGCCACTCTGTCACCTTAAAGGCCAATTCCATTTAAGGAGAGTAAGTGACTCAAAGAATGATGCTATGGGGTCCCCACCTTTCTTCTGTCTTAATGGTTATCGAGTTAGCTCAGCTTACAAGTAAAAATAATTCTTCTGAATGCCAGCACTGCAATTCACCCTTGATCTGAAAGGCACGCAGTCTTTTGCCATTGTCATCAGCAATAAAACTTCTTAATGCATGAAGAATCATGAGTTAGATTCTCTTCTCTCAGATGTATTGCCTCTTCAGTGCTAAGATGGGACAGTATTGTGGTCACTGTTCTAACCATAATCCATGTGGTTATCATGAAAACATTTAGCTGCAGAGAAGCACTGTAATATATGTGCTTCAGTAGGGTGTAGTACACAGGAAAGGTTTCTGTGCATTTGGCAGGCAAGATTTGCAAGAATAAGTTTTCCAAAGCAGAGCCCAGAATTTTTGCCAACCAATCCCATCATTAATTGGCATTTACTGGCTTGCAGGAGCAGTGCAGCTAAAATCCTACACGATGCTTTGGAAGGTCATTTAAAGATAACTAAAAAGTAAAGTTACCTTATGGGATTTAAGGTGTTGCCATAGAAACTGAAGGCAGTATACAGTGAGTGGTCACTGCTTGTGATACCAGAATACAACACCAACAGAATTCCATAAACCACAGCTCAAAGATACCAGTTTAATTCTCTGAAATGCTTGGAGATCCTTGGGATGAAAAATGCTAAAATGTAAGATGTTGACACCCACCTATATAGTATACTGCACAATATCCAGTGAAGCTAATGTATGTTACAGTGCTTTAGGCAAATATCAGCTAAGTTCCACACAGCTCCACTTACAGCCTCCTGCCATCAAAATGCTGAATAGGCTCTGAATGGAAGCTGATCAGTTTCACTCCATAGTCAGTCACTGTGTACTGTACAGCGATACCCAATCTCAGTCATTCCTGTGCCTTGCTGGGATGAAGAACAGGCAGATGCCATGTGGTAACCAAACTAGGGTCTCTTGTGTGGCAGCCTAGAGCACTAACCAGAGGACAAGAGGGCTGACTTTTCCCTTTCCTGTGTGGTTTAAAAAAAAACAAAAAAAAAAAAAAAAAAAAAAGAACACCACCACATTCCACATACAAGGCTTACCTTTTGGGTTTAAGACATCATGAGATAGTATATAGTTCTCTCTACTAGTAGTTAGAGGGAGTCACTTAGGGTTCTAAGCATCAGGTTACCACTCTCTGGAACTGAGGGTATGTCTACAGTGCAGTGTATGCCAATGGTTCAAGCTCAGGCTCAACCCTGCTCCCCCCCCCCCCCCCCCCCCTTACCTCCAAGTATGCTAACCCAGGGCTTGGACCTACTGTTACAGGATCCACGGGGTGGAGGATTTGAGTCTGAGTTAAACTGGGACCCAGGGTTCAAGCCCTATTGCTTTGTAGTGTAGCTGCAGCCCCACTAGACTCATGCTCTGGGAGTCCACCCAAAGTATCCCACAATCCAACTTTTTGTCCTCTGGGACAAAAAAGGTTGAGGGACAGTAAAGTTTTCCCCCACACTGCACCAGAAACAAAGGGCTAGAGTGGCCTCATTTTGGGAGGCTGCTAAGAAAACTGGGATAAGTTTGGTTGAACTCAGGCCTGAAAAATGCAGCATAGATGCTGGAACCCCCTGTTGGGAGCCAGGGTTCAATGATTCCTAACCTGGGGTAATAAATAATGGCAGACACTCAAGTCCTAGGTGAACAAACTCTGGGTCTGCTAACTCAAGTTCTACTAACCCTAGATTTCTTTTCTTTTTAAAAAACAAAGTGTGGCAGAGCTCTGACTGTGTGCCTGTGGGTCCTGCGCTTCTAGGTGCTATATGCTAGCCTCAGTGGCTCTCTGTGACCCTCCATGTAGCCCTTCTCTCTCTAGGGCCAGGGTTACAGTCTACTGAGCCCTTTTCATCATAAGCCATCAAGGAGGTTGGTGAGAGAATTCCCACAGTCTCTGTTGTCCCTAGGGCTTGTTTTAGAACAGTTTAGCCTCCTGTCCTGACAAGGGCCTGACTTCCCCTCCCAGGAGGTGTTCCTGTAGTGGTGGGTTGGGGGGAACCCGGGCCCACCCTCTACTCCAGGTTCCAGCCCAGGGACCCTAATGGTAGCAGCTGTTGGCAGCCAACCTTTCACTGCCAGAGTTGCTACATTTCCCTGGGCCACTTCCCCACAGCTCTCCTGCTTCTCCCTTCTTCACCCTTCCCTTAAGGCTCCCTTATCAATAACTTGAGGGTGTCTTCATTAACCAGTCCTTCAGCTGCACTTCCTCTGCCTGACTGGAGTGAGCCCTTTTTATAGTATCAGCGGGCCTTAATTAGAGTCAGGTGGTCACATTAGCTTAATGGCCTCACCTAACTCTTTACAGGTTAATTGGAGTCAGGTGTTCTCATTAGCCTGGAGCAGCCCCTGCTCTGGTCAGTCAGGGAACAGAAAACTGTTAATCCAGTGGCCAGTATATCTGCCTTCTGCTATACCCAACTGGCCTGGGTCCATCACAAAAGGTTCCTACTAAAGTCAGCTTATCACTTAAACAGAAGGTCCTAAACAGAAAGACACTAAAAATCCAATAGTATTTCTTTTGAAAGAGTGGGGGTGTTGAGCACTAGCTAACTGTTACCCTTCACTCCAGAAATAACTGCATTTTCAGTATCAAAGGGGTAGCCGTGTTAGTCTGGATCTGTAAAAGCCGCAAAGAATCCTGTGGTACCTTATAGACTAACTTCATTTAGCATTTTCAGTGCTGCTAGCTAGTGAAGCACACTGGGCTCTTTATCCATGCCAATTATTGCAGGCTACTGTTGTGTTTGCATCTCTCTTCATCTGCTATGACTTCAGTCACTTGTTCCTACTGGGTATTTTTTTCTCCTTTGCTTGATACCAGTTATTTTCCCCACAACTTTATGTAAATTGTCATTTAGTGCCAAAAGCGCATCAGTTTCTCACGCTGTTACATTCATTCTCAAACCTCAGTTTTTGGTCTAAGTCCCTTTTCTCTTTCTCTGTTTTATAAACTGCCCTTTGTCTTCTTGATTTGACAGAGTCTGCACTTGATATTCTTGTCTCAGTGGTTTTGTTCCTCACACTCTTCTGTATTTGTCACTGAATTAAATTTGTCACAGCATATTTCTCATTCCAATTTCCAATAGTTGCCTGCTGTAGCTGATACAGGGTGTTCTCTTATAATCTATTTGCTTGGCTCAAAAGTGCGGCTGGAGAAATGGCTCATTTGCATAGCTCATCTATATTGGTAAGAATCTTGCCCATGGGCTAGAAAGTTTTGAGTTGCAGTCCCAGAGTGGGATATTTGGCTTGCATCAGTTACACTCCAGTGCAATACCAGTGATCTCCACACCTTTAGAAGTGCACTCTTACAGAGGAGATGGCAATCTGTGGTTCCTTCACTTCAGTTGTTACTGTCTACACGGAACTTAAAGCTCTATGGCCCTATACTTCCAAAGACTTGGACTGCTCCTCCCAGTGTTGTATGAATTATCTGGTTAAATAAAGAGCTTCAGTTTGTAAGGATGTCAATCTGCTACCTGTCACCATTTAATTTTAGACAGGGGAACTACACAAAAATGAGGTTCGTTAAACAGAAATTAAAAAGTACAGCACCAAAAGTGAAATGCCTGCAAGCTGCATGAAAACTTTTTTAAAAGTTTAAATAGAGGCTCAACTTAAATGTATACCCTAAATTAAAAAACATAGTAAGAGAGTACAGTAGCTAACCAACAAAGTAAAAGAAGCAGTGAGGCAAAAAGGCATCCTTTAAAAAGTGGAAGTTAAATCCTAGTGAGGAAAATAGAAAGGAGCATAAACTCTGGCAAGTGAAGTGTAAAAATATAATTAGGAAGGCCAAAAAAAGAATTTGAAGTTCAGCTAGCCAAAGACTCAAAAAGTAATAGCAATTTTTTTTTTAAGTATGTCAGAAGCAGGAAGCCTGCTAAACAACCAGTGGGGCCACTGGATGATTGAGCTGCTAAAGGAACACTCAAGGATGATAAGGCCATTGTGGAGAAACTTAATCAATTCTTTGCATCTGTCTTCATGGTTGAGGCTGTGAGGGATATTCCCAAACCTGAGCCATTCTTTTTAGGTGACAAATCTGAGGAATGGTCCCAGATTGAGGTGTCATTAGAGGAGGTTTTGGAACAAATTGATAAACTAAACATTAATAAGTCACCAGAACCAGATAGATTCACCCAAGAGTTCTGAAGGAACTCAAATGTGAAATTGCAGGACTACTAACTGTCATCTGTAACCTACCATTTAAATCAGCTTCTGTACCAAATGACTGGAGGATAGCTAATGTGACACCTATTTTTAAAAAGGACTCTAGAGGTGACCTCAGCAATTGCAGGCCGGTAAGCCTGCCTTCTGTACCGGGCAAACTGGTTGAAACTATAGTAAAGAACAAAATTGTCAGACACATAGATGAACATAATTTGTTGGGGAATAGTCAACATGGTTTTTGTAAAGGGAAATCATGCCTCACCAATCTACTAGAATTCTTTGAGGGGGTCAGCAAGCATGTGGACAAGGGGGATCCAGTAGATATAGTGTATTTAGATTTTCAGAAAGCCATTGACAAGGTCCCTCACCAAAGGCTCTTAAGCAAATAAGCGGTCATGGGATAAGAGGTAAGGTTCTCTCATGGATTGGTAACTGGTTAAAAGATAGGAAACAAAAGGATAGGGATAAATTATCAGTTTTCAGGATGGAGAGAGGTAAATAGTAGTGTCCCCCAGGGGTCTGTTCTGGGACCAGTCCAATTTAACATATTCATAAATGATCTGGAAAAAGGGATAAACAGTGAGGTGGCAAAATTTGCAGATGATACAAAACTACTCAAGATAGTTAAGTCCTAGGCAGACTGCGAAGAGCTACAAAAGGATCTCTCAAAACTGGATGACTGGGCAACAAAATGGCAGATGAAATTCAATGTTGATAAATGCAAAGTAATGCACATTGGAAAACATAATCCCAACTATACATATAAAATAATGGGGTCTAAATTAGCTGTTACCACTCAAGAAAGATCTTGGAGTCATTGCTGATAGTTCTCTGAAAACATCCACTCAGTGTGCAGCGGCAGTCAAAGCGAACAGAATGTTGGGAATTGTTAAGAAAGGGATTGATAAGAAGACAGAAAATATCATATTGCTTCTATATAAATCCATGGTACGTCCACATCTTGACTACTGTGTCCAGATGTGGTTGCCCCACTTCAAAAATATATATATTGGAATTGGAAAAGGTTCAGAAAAGGGCAACAAAAATGATTAGGGTTATGGAACAGCTGCTATATGAGGAAAGATTAATAAGACTGGGACTTATCATCTTGGACAAGAGACGACTAAAGGGGGATATGATAGAGGTCTATAAAATCATGACTGGTGTGGAGAAAGTAAATAAGGAAGTGTTATTTACTCCTACTCATAACACAAGAACTAGGGGTCACCATATGAAATTAATAGGCAGCAGGTTTAAAACAAACAAAAGGAAGTATTTTTTTCACACAACGCACAGTCAACCTGTGGAACTCCTAGCCAGAGGATGTTGTGAAGGCCAAGACTATAACCAGGTTCAAAAAAGAACTAGATAAGTTCATGGAGGATAGGTCCATCAATGGCTGTTAGCCAGGATGGGCAGGGATGGTGTCCCTAGCTTCTGTTTGCTGGAAGCTGGGAATGGGCGACAAGGGATGGATCACTTGATGATTACTTGTTCTGTTCATTCCCTCTGGGGCACCTGGCATTTGCCACTGTCGGAAGACCGGATACTGGGCTAGATGGACCTTTGGTCTGACCCAGTATGGCCGTTCTTATATCACACAAAACATGTTTAAAGAATTCAAATATGAAATTTCTAGGTCAATTTTTAGGAAGTTTGAGATGATCCTGGTGTCTGAAGTACCCCTCTCTCTGACACTGTTTGCTATGTCTAAGAACTACAGGCCTGATTCTCATTTTCACAAAGGTCCCTTTACACTACCAGTGTGCAAAGTAACCTGAGGGCAGGTCTACACTAGAAGTGCTACATCTGCGCAGCTGCAGCATGTCTGATGAAGACGCTCTATGCCAACGGAAGAGCGCTCTCCCGTCGGCATAATTCATTCACTTCTGCGAGAGACATAGCGCTGGTGTGGACAGTGCTTAGGTTGCTGTAACTTGTGTTGCTCGGGGGTGTGTGTATGTGTCTTTTTCACACCCCTGGGTGATATAAGTTAGATCTACTTAAGCGGTAGTGTAGAACTGCCCTTATGTAAATGAGAATCAGGGCCCTGCATATTCACTGCGGTTCAAGTACAGAACGTAAGTCATGTTTTATTAGAGCTTTAAAGAGCGTCTAAATTAGAAGCCTGTTCATGGGTAATCCATGAACAGAAAACATGGGTAAATCAGTCTGAACTTGTTCCTTCCAAATAGTTCAGCCCGCTCTGGTTATCGCTGAATCAGCAGGCTGAACAAGCGCAAAGCAGGAAATCCAGGCCAATACCTACTTGCAGAAGTCCCAGAATTACGATTCCCCTGCATTTGAACTTGCAGTGAACTGCCTGCTCTGATAGGCTTCATCTTCATTACAGGATAATATACCGTGTAAGTGTAAATCCGTAATTAGATGTTAGTGCTCTTGAAATGTGATTTATTAGGAGGAAGTTAAGTTCTAGCAAAACAAATATACTGTTGGAATGTTGACAGAAGTCTCTAGTAGTTTCTTATCTATCTTTGAGGAGTGAGTTCCTAATGAAATTGGATACTTTAACTAGATCTCTAGCTCAAGACTTACTTGACATTTAATTATACAAATTACATTTTTTAGGCTGGCAAATTTAGACAAACTTGGGTATGAAGTACTATGTGAAAAACTGACTAGAGAAGAAAGATTCTAATATCAGTAATTGTATTCACTTTTATTGATCATGGCACTTTGGCTGTTTCGGCAGCCCAAATGCATTCTAAGTAAAGCTGATATTAAAAGTGATACAACCTTTTATCTAAATTTATATTAAATGCTATCAAGTGACACCCCTGTGATCTACTTTGTGACTTTCAAAATTGGGTAGATCAAAATCTAAGGAAATTGCACTGAATAATATTCCAGTGCTAGTTGTGGTTATTCATTCAGGTGTTTACTGGGATATCATCTCCAGCATTCATTCTGAATGAAAGCTATGAGATTTAAAACTGTTCTAAACAAACTGAAGTTTTAATCAAACTATGCTTAGATTACACAAAACTGTTGAATCATTTTAGCTAAAATATTTTTTGTATCTTAAGTTCTTTCCTGGATATTACAGAGAAACAGTAGGGGTGACCATTTTTGGTTTTTTTTGTATTCAAATCTTTTAGTTTTGGCTAGTTTAAAATCAAACTGACCTGAAGCTTGTTGTATAATTTTACAACTTGGATGCAATTTGTTAGACAGGAAGCGTGAGTTGTGTGTATGTTACAGCTTGCCAAAAGATAACAATTTTCAGTTGTTTAAAATGGATATGATTTGCCAAGCCTCAGAGTAAAAAAAGCCTTGGTTTTAGACAATGTTATTTTGTAGGCAGATAGTCCTGCTTTTGAACTAAACCCCAGCTAATGCCTCAACTGCTGCCAAATGTGTCTTGTCTGTCTGGCAGAATACACATGATATATGGCCCAAAATACCAGCTACACCCTGATGGCCCACTGATTTCAATAGAATGAGTCATTGGCTACATCTCCACTCACATGGGAGGCGTCATTTCCAGCTTGGGCTAACATACATGCACTAGCTTTGATGCAGGTAGCATGCTGAAAACAGAAATGTAGCCACAGTGGTTTGGGCAGTGGGACAGCTGCTCACACTGCTGTGGCCACACTGCTATTTTTAGCATGCTAGCTCTGTCAGCCAGAGTTGGAAATTGTACCTCCTGCTTGAGTTTAGATGTACCCATTGAAAGGAAGGGTAGTCAAGTGATTAGGGCACCAGCCCAGGACTTGAGAACTGGGTTCAGTTTCCTGCTCTGTCACAAACTTCCTGTGTGACCTTGTCAAGTCACTTAGCCTATGTCCCTGTTTTCCCATCTGGGAAACAGGGCTAATAGTAATGTCCTACCTCATAGGGGAGTTGAGGATAAGTCCCCAAAGACAGTGAGGTGCTCAGCTATTGAGTCTGAGAATGTGCCCTAGATTAACAATTGCTACTGTAATATTGTATCCACATTTTTTTTAAAAGTTGAGAATTGAATAGGGTGCTAAGAAGAGTTACAAAATGATTTAAGGGCTGGAAAAAGCTTCCAGTGAGAGACTTAAAGAGCTCACTGCTGCATGTTCCTCTGTGGCTGGCCAGCTTTGCTGATGGGTGCAGAGGTGGGGCAGGGTCTTCTCACTACTCCAGGGTATGTTGTGTCCTAAGATGTGGCCAAGCACAATTGCAGTTACATGGAGGAGTGCAATGGGGAAAAACTTCTTGCTCTCACCTATGCAGCAGAAAGACATAATTTGGC
Source organism: Trachemys scripta elegans (assembly GCF_013100865.1). Lineage (NCBI taxonomy): Eukaryota > Metazoa > Chordata > Testudines > Emydidae > Trachemys > Trachemys scripta. Next base: position 317,631,800 of record NC_048298.1, on the reverse strand, counting down.
CGAAAATATCATAAAACATTTTGCTTTGTGCTTTGGCAAAAAGGAAACATTTGAAATCATAACCAATTTGAAAGGTTGGTGCATGGCCTGAAATAAGTAAGTTCACAGGGTGGGATTCTCTGCTAGTATAATCTGGTGGTGTTCTTCTGAAGTCCATGGAGCTACATCAGTTTACATCAGCAGATGATCTAGACTTTTGAGTCCAATCCTACAGTACATTCCTAGGCTTCCACTCACTTCTATGGAAGTTGTGACTGTCTGTAACATTCTACTGTGATTCAGAGGACCTGATCCAGCTAAGCATGTAACGGAGAAGGATTGTCTGCCAGATGTGAGGGGAAGGAGGGATTCCCTGAGAAGGGCACCTCAGGAAGCAGGTGGACAGGCAAGGAGCCAGTAAATCCCAACATTTAAGTCATTTCGCAGTGATGGGGCCTCTTGGCAGACCTGGCAGCACCTTCACTGGGGTGATGTCAGTCCTGTCCTAAAAAACTCCTGCTGGATACACAGGGCACGGAGGTAACAACATAAAATTAAGCATGAAGACAAAACAGAAAATACCAGGTTTGGACTTCAGCTCTTTGAAGTTACAAAATAATAGTGCAAGCAGTAGAAAATGGAGGGAAAAATAAAGAAACTAGGGACTTGAGAGCTGAAGAAATAGGACTCTAGGGATTCAGTCAAAGGGACCTACAGCTCACGGCAATTGGAGAGCAAGGCCCCACCAGGACAAGTCCCTATTCAGAGATCATTTCTTACTGTGGCGGCCTGGCCCTTTTGGGGCTAGTACAACCCTTCAATTGAAAGATGTGCATAGGAGGAGTGGTGCTTTGAAATACCTGGAAGGAATATTGAGTTCATATGGGGTGTGGAAACCATGGTAAGGGCACGTTTATTTGTTAGGAGGGTGTTATTCTTACTACTCACATTCCTAACATGGAAGCAGACTTGTCTGCTCTACTGGTCTCCCCCCTCTCCCTGCCCGAAGACAACAGGCTTTTGTTCCTTTCTGTAGGGAAACTTAAGCAACTGAAGTGAGTTCAAGGCTACATGTGGGGCGATTGCATGGATTTCTCAATAACTAGTAGTTCAATAGTAGGTTATAGTAAAGTCCCATTCCTTTTCTGGGCTAGCCCCAATTTCTATTCAGTCTGGATCCCAGGAACTCCATCAAAAACCTGGTTCAGTTTCTTCAGTTCTGTCATTTCCCAATTTGAAATTGGGTGCCCCCATACCCTGGTGGTGCCTCCCTTATAAATTTTAGATTGGTGGGTGGGACACTTACATGATAGAGATTTGAACTTGCACTTCCAAATTGCAGGGGAGTACCCTAGCCACTGGGCTATGGGATACTCTGTTATGGGGTTCTCAGTCTCTCCCCCTGTTCTGCTTTTCAAAGGTGATTTAGGTTGGACAAGGTTAGAAAGTTCTCTAATAACTATAGTTAAGCACTGCAGCAGTTTATTTGGAGAGGCTGTGGAAGCCTCATCATTGTGCATTTTTCAGAACAAGTTAGACAAACATCTATCCGGGATGGTCTAGGTATATGGATGGACTACATGACCTCTTGAGGTCCCTTCCAACCCTACATTTCTACGATTCTGCCATTCAAAGGTTGTGGGAAATACATACCCAGGACAAATTAGGTAATATCTTTCTCAATGACTCTCGGCCCTGGTCTACACTACGAGTTTAGGTCGAATTTAGCAGCATTAGATTGATTTAACCCTGCACCCATCCACACGACGAAGCATTTTTTGTTGACTTAAAGGACTCAAAATCGATTTCTGTATTCCTCCCCGATGAAGGGATTAGCGCTGAAATCGACCCTGCTGGCTTGAATTTGGGGTAGTGTGGACGCAATTCGACCGTATTGGTCTCCGGGAGCTATCCCAGAGTGCTCCATTGTGACCGCTCTGGACAGCACTCTCAACTCAGATACACTAGCCAGGTAGACAGGAAAAGCCACACGAACTTTTGAATTTCATTTCCTGTTTGGCCAGTGTAGCGAGCTGATCAGCACAGGTGACCATGCAGAGCTCATCAGCACAGGTGACCATTGAGTCCCAGAATTGCAAAAGAGCTCCAGCATGGACCAAATGGGAGGTACTGCATCTGATCGCTGTATGGGGAGATGAATCCATGCTCTCCGAACTCTGTTCCAAAAGACGAAATGCTGGAATATTTGAAAAAATCTCCAAGGGCATGAAGGACAGAGGTTATAACAGGGACCCGCAGCAGTGCCGCATGAAGCCTACCAAAGAACCAGAGAGGCAAACGGCCGCTCCGGGTCAGAGCCCCAGACATGCCGCTTCTATGATGAGCTGCATGCCATTCTAGGGGGTGCCCCTACAACTACCCCACCCCTGTGCTTCCCTCCTCCCTCACCCCTCCCGGGCTACCTTGACAGTTATGCCCCCATTTGTGTGACGAATTAATAAAGAATGCATGAATTTGAAACAACAATGACTTTATTGCCTCTGCAAGCAGAGATCAAAGTGGGGAGGGGAGGGCGGTTGGCTTACAGGGAAGTAGAGTGAACCAAGGGGGTGGGTTTTCATCAAGGAGAAACAAACAGAACTTTCACACCATAGCCTGGCCAGTCATGAAACTGGTTTTCAAAGCTTCTCTGATGCACAGTGCGCCCTGCTGTGCTCTTCTAACCACCCTGGTGTCTGGCTGCACGTAATCAGCGGCCAGGCGATTTGCCTCAACCTCCCACCCCGCCATCAAAGTCTCCCCCTTACTCTCACAGATATTGTGGAGCACACAGCAAGCAGTAATAACGATGGGAATATTGGTTTCGCTGAGGTCTAACCGAGTTAGTAAACTGTGCCAGCGAGCTCTTAAATATCCAAAGGCACATTCTACCACCATTCTGCACTTGTCAGCCTATAGTTGAACTGCTCCTTACTACTATCCAGGCTTCATGAGCAATGGGAGCAAGGGGTAGGCTGGGGCAAGTGCGACCGTGCGGTGCTGCTGACTGGGAGAGCAGCCTGAGGCAGAAGCCTCCAGCTCGCATGATATTCCAGGCAGGACTGAATCTCCATTAGACGAAACTTAAAGAAGAGAATGACCTGGAGTCATTCCCATTTTTGTCCAGGCGCCCCCGATCGACCTCACTGAGGCCGGTCAGAAGCACCCATGTCTGCCCAGGTGCCCCCGACCAATCTAACAGAGGTCGGCCAGGAGCACCCATGGGACGATGACGACGGCTAGCAGTCGTATTGCACCATCTGCCATCCACAAGGCAAGGCAAGGGGATGCTGCTGTGTAGCACTGCAGTACCGCGTCTGCCAGCAGGACACATACGGTGACAGTGAGCTAAGCGGGCTCCATGCTTGCCGTGGTATGTCATCTGCACAGGTAACCCAGGAAAAAGGGCGAGAAATGATTTTTTGTCATTGCTTTCACGGAGGGAGGGAGGGGAGGGGCCTGACGACATGTACCCAGAACCACCCGCGACAATGTTTTTGCCCCATCAGGCATTGGGAGCTCAACCCAGCATTCCAATGGGTGGCAGAGACCGCGGGAACTGTGGGGTAGCTACCACAGTTCAACGCTCTGAAGTCGACGCTAGCCTTGGTACTGGGGACACGCAATCGACTGGCTCAAATCGATTTCTAAAAAATCAACTTCTATTAAATCGACCTAATTTCATAGTGTAGACATAAGTTAAATATCAGCATAGCTGAGATCACAGCACTTGCTTCTTCCTGGATAGAAACCAATATTTTAATCATATAGACAGTCATTCATAGCAACATCTGAGTAAACAATTTGGAATAATGCAGCCCTGGCAAACTCCCTTCCTGACCTCTGGGTCCACTTTTGTGATGCTGCCTTGCTCTCCTTGCTGCTTTCTTATCACAATAAGGATGCACAGTGTGTTAACCAGCTCCACGTCCCCAATTTAGTGTTTTATAGGACAAACCATTCAAACCACTTATTTTTGTTATTTACTATAGCCCACAGCAACTGTTTGTGCTCTATTGCTTCCCCCTCCCACATTAAAATTTTCAGACTGATTGTCTGATCTTGCCATGTTATTCTAGTAGGAATTTAAGCTTCTGTTTTCTTCTCTTCCCCCATTATGCTGATGCATTTCTGTTCTACAGAACTGAGTGAGATTTATCAGTAACGTGCTTGTCTCCTCCAAATCAGTATTTGTTTGAGACGGGAATGAGAGCTGCCATGTATTAACACAGCTGGCTGTTGCCCAGTTGTCAACATGCAATTTCAATAAGCGTCAATATGAAGCTTTTATATCTTAAAAGTTGATGATTGTGAAAGTTGCTAGATAGGTAGCACTGAGAGCTGAAGTCCTCTGTTTAGTCAACATTCAGCTCAGGGAACTGAAATACAAGCTTCCCCACGCTGCCTCACTAATGAGTCTCAAGCTTTATCTGGAGGATCCACATCAACTGGTGAGAGCCCATTCATTCCTTGCCCCCTGCCAGAACAGGAAGCCATCCTAGCAACCACAGGAAGTGACCTCTGTCTCAGTTATCAGACTATAAAAAGGATGGTGGATAAAACATAGTTAACAGTTGCAGTAAGTGGAAGTCTCTGGGCCAAATTCTGATCTCAGTAAACTCATATTTACATAGATCTAAGGGCAGAATTTGTCCCACACTGTGACGGCTATTGTTCCACAGTACAGATGGCAGTAAGGTTTGGTTGTTATGGGCCTGATCCAATGCCCATTATGTCAAGAGATTATTATTGACTTCAGTGGGCACTGGATGGGAGCTGATGTGAAAGATTAATCCATTGAGCCATCCAGAATCCCCACAGAAAATCAGAGCAGGCACAATATTACCTCCAGGAGCTTTCATATATTCATTTTGTTGACAAAACTTTCTATTTCTGTGCTCCGTGTTGACTGTCCTTATTTAGTAGAAGCCAGAAAATCCCAGATGAGGTTTTTGGTAAAGGTTATTGTGCTTCCATTATTTCTTCATGACATCCATATCTATCAACACTCAGAATAGTATTAACTATTCTCTCTGTTCCAGTCTCCCACTCACTGTTACTACTCGGGTTTTTCACACATCTCATCTTTGTCAATGTGCCTCCTTGGCACATCTCATTAGGGTTCAGTTAAACATCCTATATTCCATTCTTTCTGCCATACTGTAAAGTCTTTGCTTTCTCCTTTCTGCAAGACAAATCCCAGACTTAACTGATATAAAGAGCTGCACAAAGGAAACCATTTGCAGTGCAAACAAACAAAAATTTTATTGATCCTGCAAAACCCAGGAGCTATGCTATGTATTCTTGAGCACCATCTACCAGCACTTCCTCTAGTAATGATTTAGATGTATGCAGATGCCTTTCATAACACAGAGTTCCTAGTTCTAGATTCCTCCCCACCCCATCCTGATTAGTTTTTAACATCTCAGTGGAAGCTTTGTCTCTTCAGAGTGTCCTAAAGTAGTATTTTTCCTTGGCACAGAATATGCAGATGAGAAAAGAGGTTGTGAACCAGAAAGTAAGAGCTCAGCATTTCACAAGAAATGTGAACAGATAAGGCTAGCTTTATTTTTAGTAGGGTAGCACCCAGAGGCACCAATCAGCTTGATTGTGTGTTAGGTGTGATTAAAAACGTAGTTCCCTGCCCCAAAGAGGTTACAATTTAAGAGCAGCATACTAGTACAAAGGATGGGGGGGGGGAAGGGAGATAGACCTATACATGCCCCTCCCCCACCACACAGTGTGTGTGGGATATAGTTTGTGTGCATCACCTTTTCTCAACTGTCCTTCAGTTTAGGCATTACGGGGGAAATTAATCCCTGTGATGGTGATAGGGACTGAGGGAAGATCACTTGGCCCCCTTTGCAGTCTACGGCTGATTTAAACTGAGGTTCCCACCGTCATAGCCCTTATAGAGTTTGTAGCAGCAGAAAGTGACAAGGATTAAGGGCTGACCCAGTCAAGTGGGCCTCTGCCCCAGATCTGCTCTCTTGATCTGTTCCCAAACCCCCTGGCCTGGAACGTCTCTGCCCACCACAGAAGTTCAGCAGAGGCAGCACAGAGCTGATACTGCATTTGGGATAGTGGTTCTTTGCACTGGTGAGGAGACAGAAACCTGTCCTACACAGCCAGCACAAAGAGGCCAGAAGGCAGTTATGAATATGGCCCTATATATTAATTGAAATGGGTCTTGGTAAGAGGTATTTCAAGGCCTTGGTTCTGGTGTCACATTAGTTTTATACTGGTGTAGTTTTATTGATTTAAAGGGATTTATTCATGGTTTACTTGTGGGAAAGGGAGATCAGAGTCAGGTTCAAGGAGTGCAGCTCAGCTGTATGTTTTCAGCAGCACCTTGTTGCCATCTCAGGTTGGTCAAGGCAGTGGCTTTATGCTGGTGGAATTCCACTGCAATCCGTGTAAGCCAACTGACAACACAAGATCATGCACTGCTATGTCTTACATTCTCTCGCTCTACTTCACTGACTAGTGCCATTACTTCTGGCTTATACTGTATAGCTATGAATAGAAATTAAATAACTTAATTATACACTGAGTATAAAGGATTAAGTCCTGTCTTATAGCACCCACCTCCTACCAGACCAGGTTGGGCACCTACTGAGCCAGCTCACTCCCTGGGGCAATTCTGTCTGAGCTCTATCGGGGAATTTGTTTCCAGCAGGGTTAGTTGTTTTATTTTAAGCTTTGTTAACAATCATAGAATATCAGGGTTGGAAGGGACCTCAGGAGGTCATCTAGTCTAACCCCCCTGCTCAAAGCAGGACCAATCCCCACACAGATTTTTGCCCCAGATCCCTAAATGGCCCCTTCAAGGATTGAACTCACAACCCTGGGTTTAGCAGGCCAATGCTCAACTTCAGACTGTTCCCTCAAAAGTCTGTGCAGGCCAAGTCTGTCCCTCACACCAATAACTTAAGCAACCCCAAATTTCCTGGCTCTTACCTCAGGGCCTCAGCAATAAAGGACATCACATGCTCTCCATTTTGTCCATTAGATTTCTGGAGCAATTCCTTACTACAGTAACTCTAACAACAGTCCATTAGGAGCATAGCATCCTCCCACTTTCTGGGGGTGTTACAATTCCCTCTTTATTTCCTGCTGCCCTTTTTATAAGGGTCGCTAATTAAGTCCCAGCACTTTCTCAGGTGCAGCAGACCGGGCTAATCAGCTGGCTGCTCGCCTCTAACCCCAAAGGACTGGTCTCCCTTATACCTTCAGTATATTAATGAGGTTTATTAATTGTGCAGATTACAATTCTGCAAGTGACATCACAGTTTACTGAAAACATTAAAGCCCATTATCTGACTTCAGCAGAAATGGAGTTTTATGATTCCCCTCTAAGAGGGTTTCTCTGTAGTACAGACTTTTAAAAACATTTCCACTGGTGCTACAGCATGGTAGGTGAGTCAGGTCACCCCTCAGATTGGAAGTTCAGTCTTTGATATGTGTTCTTCAGAAGCTGCCTGGGAGAAGAGGTGAGGGAATACAATTATTATACTTGGGAGATGTTAAGATGAGGAAATCTGTCTATCAAGGCTCTTACAAGGTTATCTGCAGCTGTGCCCACCATATGCTGTGCTTTTATTTATAGACCCATAGAGGCACTCGCAAAGTGCTAGGTTGGGACAGATTCTTTTTCCCTTCAAGACAAAAATCTCTCACATTTAGGCTGGAAGTGAGAATGTTTAAGCTGTTGATATTTTGCACTGGGGCTGCCACATCTGCAACTGGGACTTCTCCGAGTCTCTGATGAAAGAACAGGCAGATGGAATTCTAACCTTTTACAAAGGGTACATTAAGCAAAACAAATGGGAATTAGATTAGTACAGCCATTCACTCGGAAGTTTTGTCTGAGAAAAGGTAAAGTTCAGACCTTGCTTTATGTAAGAAGCCTAGTGTTTGTCCTTTTTGGTATTTACTCTATTTTTGGGTGGGGGCAGAGGGGAAGGAGTAAGGGGTCATTTCCTGGCATTTCAGTGTGTTTAGTCAGATAAAAGTCACCACCTTGCATCAGCTGCAGATGGGCAAATGCTAGCACAGAACCTTGGAGTATGATCATTTGTAGAGAATCCCTTAAGAGCAAAGGAAATGCCTCCACTGGAAGTAGAATAGTTGAGTCAGTTCTCTTTGATTATTTGTTCATTTGAGTTACAGTTACAATAGACCAAGTTCTTGTGCCTTAATGGTATTTTTCTCTAGGGCTTGATCCTGAACTCTTACTCATGAAAGGCTCCAGTGATTTCACTGGGAGTTTTGCCTGAGTAAGGAATGGAGGAACAGACCCTTACTTGGAGTCAAATAGGAGTAAAGCTATCTTGCCCTGTTATGCAGTAACAACAATAAACATGATTTTAAAACTACAAAAAATAGAATTTTCAGAAACTCACTGAATAGTGAAGGAACGAACCTAATGAAAATTTTGCATGAACAACCTGCCATTAAACATTGCTGTTAGGCATAGCATACATCTCTTCTGCCACCATATTAACCAAATCAGAATCACTCTGGATTTACACAAATGAGAAAGGAAGCAGGCCCCTCGATGTCATAACTTAGAGGTAAAACAAAATGCAGGGGATACTCTATACAGATGCCACTACCAGGAGAGGAATCTTGACAAAAGGTACACCTGGGTGCTAGGAAATCTGATTATTTTTTTTTAAGTCCTCTTCTGGTCCAATGATGGTGCTGATGTGTAGCTGGTTTGGCTAGAGAAAAAAACCAAATCACATTAAAATATCACGAGTGTTTATTATACTAAAAATTATCCACAGTAGGTTTTTGAAAAATCCAGAGAATACATTTCCTCGCACTACATTATTGTATATCTACTGGCATGATTGTTGTTTGCAATCTCCATGATGAATGATACAGTTCATGCATGCAACTTGGTGATTTATGACACAAAGAATGGGGGAGTGGTAAATAATAAGGAGGGCACCAATATGCATTTTAATATCGCCAAATGAAAAGTCACATTAGGGACAAACTACGCAATCCATGCTTACAGGATGGGGGACCCTGTTCTGAGAATCAGTGACTCTGAAAAAGGACTTGGGGGACCCATGGTGAATAATCAGCTGAACATGAGCTTCCAGTGTGACTCTATGGCCAAAAGGGGTGGTTATATTAGTTCTGTGTTTTTGTACTGGTGCAATTGCTACAGGAATACTATGTCTAGTTCTGGTATGTGCAGCGTAGTTGCAGCTGTGTCAGTCCCAGACTATTAAGGAGACAAGGTGGGTGAGGTAATATATTTTATTGGACCAATGTCTATGGGTGAGAGAGACAAGTTTTTGAGCCATACAGAGTTCTTCTTCAGGTCTGGGAGAGGTTCTCCTAGAGTCACTGAAAAATGCAAGGTGGAACAAATTGTTTCGCATAAGTAATTAGCACATATTGAAAGGGACTATGACTCAGAGGCGTAACAAGGAATTTTTGCGGCCAAGGCAAGGGCCAGCTCCAGGCTCTTCGGTGGCGGGTCCCTGAGTCCCTCTTCATTCATTCATCGGCGGCAATTCGGCGGCGGGTCATTCCCTTCGAGAGGGACTCAGGGACCCGCTGCCGAATTGCTGCCGAAGAAGCTGCTTTTTTTTATTGTCTCTCTGCCTCGCTTGGGCAGTAGAGCTGCGCCCCTCCGCTTTGCGCGCCTGAGGCAAGTGCCTCACTCGCCTCGCCCTTGTTATGGCACTGCTATGGCTGCAGAGGTGTTAATAGGTAAGAGGTTAACATCCCTTAACATAGAACAGAGGTTCTTAATCTGTGGTCTGTGGACCACCAGTGGTCCATGAGCTCCATTCAGGTGGTCCGCGGATAGTTCCCTCTAAGGTGTGCACCTGGGTGGCCGCACATGAGAGAATGAAGGGCCACGCACCTAATTAGTGGAGCCGCACTAATTAGGTGCCTGGACCCTGGAGAAGATGTACATGTAAAGTGAGGTGGTGGCCTTGGGGGAATAGGTGGAAGGGGGCAGTGTGGTGAGAAAATGGGGTGGGGGGAATTTGGGACTTGCAGGGCTGTGGAGGCCAGAGAAAGAGGTGACTTTCCCCAGCTCCAGGGCTGCGGCTGCCCGGGGAGACAGCCCTCCTTCCCAGCCTCAGCGCTTTGGTGGGGGAGAGATCCCCCTCTTTCCCATCCCCAGCTTGGAGGCTGCCATGGTGGGGGAGAGAGGGAGAGACACCCCTCTCCTTCCCAGCCCCAGCATGGGGGCTGCCATGGCGAGTGAAAGAGGGCACATCCATTGCATTAGAAAGGTAAGACTACTGATATTCAAATATGATTTGTGTGCTTTTATTTGTAGAACAAAAAACGTTAATTATTATTAAGATTTTTTATGTAGCGCTTTTATCCAAAGTGTTTTACAATAGTTAGCTAACGGTACAAACAACATTTGGAAAGATCATTAAGTGGTCTGCCGAGACCCTCAGCAATTTTCAGGTGGCCCGTGAAAAAAAAGGTTTGAGGACCAATGACATAGAACAAGCCATCCTGGACCTGGTATTGTCCCTGACTTGCTGTCTTGAGTTCCCTGGGAAGGGGTTCCTTCCCTGTAGCTGAGCAGATCCATACCAGGACCAACCAGACATACTGGGTGTATTGCTCTGGATCCTCAGAGAAGATGAGGATATCATCCAAGTAGACTTTGATGTACTGATCTAGGATGTCATGGAAGGTCTTGTTCGCAAAGTGCTGGGATGTTGCAGGTGCATGTGTGAGGCCAAATGGCAGTACCAGGTAATTGCAGTACCAGGTTCGAAAAGCTGTCTTCCAGTCATCTCCAGCTTGGATCTGAACCAGGTTGTAGGCTGAGCTTTGTGAATACCTGGGCTAATCATACATGGTAGAGTAGCTCTGTCATGAGAGGCGGGGGCATATTGCTTCCTGATAGTGACCTGACTGAGGGCCCGGTAATGCACACATAGGCACAGGATTCATCTTTCTTTTTAAAGAAAAGAACTGGAGCCCTGATGGGAGAGATGGACAGTTTTTATAAGGGCCTTGTCCATGTTCTCTTGGAGAAATGCAGGGCATCCAGCTTGGGTTCTGACATTGCATAGATGTGGCCAAATGGTACCTTGGCCCCTGGTTGCAGCTCGATCGGGCAGTCATAATACTGGTGGTAAGTGGTCAGCATTATTTTTCATGAAGACATCACTGTAGTTCCATAATTGGGGTGGGCAGCACTGGAGTCAACTCTAGTGGTGGTCCCACCTGGTCCACTGCCAGGGCTGGAGGGGCATGTCTTGGTTCTGGAGTTCAACAGGTGGCACACAGTCAGATCTTCTGGAAGAACTTGGAGCAGAATCTAACTTGGTGCTCATGCCAAAGGATGTGTGGATCATGAGCCACCAGCCTTGAAATGCCAAGGATTATGTGGAAATGTAGTGAGTGGATCATCCCAAACTGGAGGGTTTCTCAATGGTCCTGGACGGCAACTTCCAGAGGCACTATCTCCTATGTCACTGGCCCCATTGACATGGTGAGTCATCTATGGGTTAGGAGCAGTCTTTGGTCAAGCTGGAAAACCCTGAGCTTGGACCATATCAGCATCCATGAAGTTGTCCATTGCCCCAGAATCCACCAGTGCCCACTGTGGTGGAATTTGGTAGGGCTCCCCTGAAACGCAGATTTGAACCTGGACTTTAGGGTCCGGGGAGTGTTCACCATCCCTGGGGCATGCCACAGTGAGGAGTAGGGGGGGCATTATCTCAAGGTTTGTCCAGGACATCCCCCTCTACTGGGCCTGCATGTGGTCAATTCCCAAACTGTGTCATGCTGGAGCTCGGGATTGGCAGTTGGCAAGAGCATGGCTGGATCTCCCACAATAGAAACACAGCTCATTGTGATGACAGTGCTCTTTTTCCTCCCAAGACAACAGGCACTGTTCAGTTGAATGAGTTTGAGGTCCAGGTTGGAGACAGGTACTGAGGGGCGCTGGTCAGCTGGTAATACAGACTCCTTCCTTTTCTCATGTTGTTTGTGGAGCTGACTGTCATGGTGTATGACTAGGTTGATGAAGGTGTAAAGGGGATTTTGACAACCAGCAGAATGCCTAATGCTTTTACGTCATTGCCAGTAACTGGAATATTAATGAATTTGCTTATTGCTAAAAGCAACTAAGCTAGTCAGTAGGCCTTTGCAGGAACTTTAGCATAACAAAGGCAAGTTGGAGGGGAGGGGGGTACAAGAGTGAGCACAAGAAGTGAATATGGCCCTCCACCTCTCCTGATAAGCTCTCTTTTGAAAATGATGGGGTATGCATCTTTGAAGAACAGGAAGTCTGGCTAGATCTGTAGAACAGTTTTTATTTGGAAATATAGCTACAAGACTAATGGCTCAAAATTGCTTTCCTAACTTTTTTGATTGGCATGTTACTGTTACACTAACAAAATTAAAAGGGGGAGGGAAGTCTGAGTTAGTTGGACACACATATCTTAGGGTCCCCAACGGCAGACAGAAGACTGGCCATTGGAAGGCTGTTGTTATACCACTCAAAGACCACTTCAGACTTTGGTAGTTATTGATTTTTGGGATGTTCTACTAACCTGCTGCAGATGTGTGTAAGTGCTTGAGACTAAATAAAGTAAAAGCTGTAAGTAAAAGAACTCTTGTTTGTTGTTTATACTGAACATGTATCAGATGGACATGGTATATCCCCACTGATTTATTTCCTGACACCGCCTCACAAAGAGTAAAGTTACCAAGAGCTTTGGGTTCAGAAAACCCTGGGTCACAAAGGTATCTAAGTTGGTTGGGGCCTCCACATGGGTTGCTCATTCTTAATCTTCTCACGTAGCCTCCACTGGAACTGGCAGAGTTGAGTTGCTTCATTCCACTCACTGTCAGAGACTAGAAATTGAAAGTGGGCAGTGTAGAAAGAGGACAGTCCCTGTCCCTGCTGGAGTTTGCACAAGGCCACCTCTGTCAAGCAGGCACAGTGGGGGTCATCGAATAGGGCAGAGAATGCTTGGAAAGAAGGCATCCCATTTTAACAGCATTGGGCTCACTCATTCAAGTAGTGGTGAGGCCCACTCCAATGCATCTCCTGTCAGGAGGCTAATAATGAGTCCTACTTTTGCTTGGTTGGTGGGGTAGGACTGGGGACAGAGCAGAAACAGCATTGGTTAATAACTCCACTGAATTTTTGGCAGTCCCCATTGAAATGTTCTGGGGGATGGGGGACTGGGTCCGGGTATGCGGCTGCAGCATGGTGTCTAGTTGTCTGCGGAGTGCTGTGCCAGGTTGGCCTGCAGTGCCAAGTTTTCTTCATAGAGCTAGGTGGACTCCTTGCGTAGAGCTTGGTTCTCTGTTGTGAGCTGTGATAACTGGACTGCAAGTGTGGGGAGCACCTCCTGGGGGTGGTCAGCCAGTTCAGGCATCTCCAGTACCCTCTGGGATAGGCTAGGCATGGAGTGGCCCGCTGGCTCCATTTGTCCCCAGGGTATGTCTTCACCATGGGCTAGCGTGGTTCAGGCAAATTATCAGGATCCCAACAAGAGAAGTCAAGGCCAAGGGTCAGAGAAGGGGCAAACCTGAGGCTAAGAGTAGCTGGAGAGTTGGTAGTTAAGTCCAGGCCAGGGCTGATAAGAGTCAGCGTCCAAAACAGGTTTCAGGGTCCAAATCAGGAGGCTGTTAGGCAAGAGTTAAAAATTCAGTTAGCAGCTGAGGCAGAAACCCACGTAACTAACAAGCAGAAATACCAGAGGCCCAAGGACAATGGCAGCTATAAATGCTTAATAACTTACATGGTCAGATGTCCGCCCAGTAACTCAGCCTCTCAGTAAGAAAAAACTGTACAAACCCTCCACGGCTCTACGGATATCTGTGAACACTCATCCCCACTCCTTCGCCTTAAGGGCAGTCATAAATAATTGATGTAATCAGAATAGTTTCTATGTATATGTTCTGCTCCTGTCATTATCATGTCAAGTCTTCTCTCGCTCTCTCTGAAACAATGTTTGTCTCTGTAAGTACAAAATAATTGCAAATGAATTAATAAGAAAAGGTATATAATTGGTCTCTGTAACACCATACTTTTGAAACTGTTTATCAGTCTTCCCGGTGCCGTGAATAAACCTCTTCAGTATCGTCTGTGCCTGCCTAATTCTTGGGGAAAAGAATCTCCTTGCTTCACAAGGCAAAGCCCAAATCAAGCCAAGGTCAAGCCAGGAATTCAAGAGCAAGGAGTAGGAATGGTTGTGGCAGCTACAGAAGATCCATGCTGTTGCCTGGAATGCCTCTTGGGTTTATATAGGACAGGGAGCCATGGGGTGGCTGTCTGTCAAACCCTTGAGGTGTCCATGAGTTGGTTACAGCTGTATTGGTGGCAGCTTGGAGATGCGAGCTACTTGGTAGCTCTAAAGGCCTGGCTGCTAGTCTGCAATGTTCCAAAATTCTGCCAGTGGTAGACATTATGAGTCAAATTCCCTGCTGGTGTAACTCAATGCACTTATGCCATAAGAGAGTTTGGTCTGACATTTATGAAAATGAAATCTTGTTTCTGTAAATAAACGCAGATTAAACATGGAACTCAACAATTATAGGGAGGCCTTAAAAGTGCGTGTGTGTGTATGTGTGTATAAATGTTCCCCCCGACTCCCCAAATGTCAAATTAGTATTCTTAACTGTCAGTGCAATCTCTTCTTTGCAGCCACACATCCAGTGCGTGAGCTGTCTTTTTTCATTTGTAGCTGCCACACTGTAGCAAAAGGAAACAAACTCTGTGTGATCACAAATGTGTCCATAATTCATTATAACACATTTTAAGCCAGAAGCTAATAACAAGGAAAATGACTAATACTTGAATAGTTTACTGCATATACAAACAGTGCAATAATTGCTTCTCTGATAGAGCAAAAGATCATAAAAGTGTTTTACAACATTCCTTAATTGTACCAAAAATTGAAAACTAAGACTTTATTGCAGAAAAAGAAAGCATTAATCTGTCTGAGAGCAGTTTTGTGGATAATGTTCCAGGGGAGGTGCCGCGATAACGACTTATGTTTAATAGGTTTCTGGGTTGTGGCACCAAATATGGTGGAAAGGGTGGTATGGTGTGTGTTGTTTAGCCTGACCACACTGTGTTCCAGTACAGCCCACCTTTAATATAACTTGCAGAATTGCATTTGCAGCATATTTGTTTGTGTTCCTTTTAACAGGAAACAGCTTCAGCTACCCAGCTGTAATGCATGGATAGCAGAGGTGGGAAATCATTCCCAGGTTGTCATGAATCACTTACATGCAGTAGCTTCTGAAAGTGATGCTTTCCAATAAAAGCCTATTAGCAACAGGTTGGATCATACAAGTAATGCAGAGAGTGTGGTGATAATGGGACTCAGGCAGCCAACGGAGAACATAAAGATATGGGGACAGAAAGAGGAGGAGGATGTGGTGCAGCGTTTGAAGGGAAGTTTGTAAATGGTGTTGCAATAAGAACAGGAGATAGGCAGAAGATAGCAAGGTGGGATAACTTGAGGTAAACTCTGAACGCTTTATCATAACCAAGACAAATCCTGAGTGTAGAGAAGGACTGCCATATTTAATGTGGTCGGCTGGTTAACCTAGGGTAGACCACGACTAGCTGACACAATATTAAACACGTTAGTTAACGTGTTGTAACATGATAAGATTGTCTAATATAGACAAGTCTTGAGCATGGTCTCTTGGCAGGACATTCTGGGCTGGGTGCTCTCAAACAAGGAAGGTCTTGTCTACAATGATTGCAAAGTTGTATTCAGCATAATGAAATGATGGAGAAGCCTTGAGGAGAGCAGTAGCCTCAAATGGCTGTGCAGTCTGTACAGCAGAGGCCACTGAGATGCCTAGCTCCATTTTCACAGGCTCTCTAGATGGAGTTGTGAAGAGGTAGTGGATGAGAGAACAAACAAAAAGAGACGTGTCTCTTGCTTACTGCACTCCTGGAAGGCATTCAGATACCACGGTGATGAGCACAGTACAAGAACCTATGTAGAACAGAATTGTAGAGGTAGCTCCAACAGTAACTTCAAACAGTGGCTACGAGTGCTCCATACTATCTCCACCCTTGGATACTTTGGTTGTGATTGTCAAAAGAGGCTAAATAAGAGGCCTCTAGCATAGTATCTGAAAACTTTAACCAACAGAACTGGGCTGACTGCTAAGCAGCTCGAATGCTGCTGGACTGACTAAATGCGGAGACAGTAGAGTATTCTCTGTCGTAGAGAGTTTACCCTTTAATTTGTAGGTTAAATAGTTCATAATTGAGACAGTTTATCCTGTTCTAAGGACATAGGGTGAGAACATAAGGGGGGTAAATTTGATGCAGTGTGATCCAGTTTTGCTCATGGCTGTGTGGATGTGGTGAGGGAGCTTCGTGCAGTTGCCTGCAAGATAAACCCTTGTCCATCAAGACTGATGAAATTCAGTAGAGAGTATCGGGGTCCATTAATAATACTTTCTTGTCTCACTGAGCTATTGTGAGGATTCATTCTTGTTTGTAAATTACTTGAGATCCTTGAATGGAAAGTGTTATAATATTTCATAAAGAAGATTATTAATATTGCCTTTTTGTGAGGGGAAAGGTGCTAGCCACCTTAAAGCAAATAAGCTTTTTGTACAAGAAACCATAATGAACAGCCACATTAATGTTTGTCTCTTTTTGGCCACATCCCTCCCTATTTTGAGAATATGACCTGAGGTGGTGCAGATCCAGTGTTAAGCACTCTTCAGAGGCACAAGGGATTCTGAGGATCCCTGCTGTCCTGCTAAAGCCAAGGTAACACTTTATTTCCCAGGCTTACGTGAAATCTATGCTGCAGCTCTGATGGGAGGAGGCAACCTTTAATCCTTACTGTGAATCAGTGAATTTAGATACTTCTGAAATAAAATTTGATTGGGGGGAGGAGGGGGTCAGAACAGATTCTCCACTGTCTTGCACCTTGTGTGCTTGTATGCATCTGTCTCAGATGCATGTTAAAGACTACTAGCTCAGATTTCTCCTCTCTCGCACTAGAGGTAGCATTTTACATACATTTTGTGCAGGTCTAAGTAACTACACAAGGTACAAAGCTGTGGCGAATCATACCCACTGCTTTAGGGCTAGACTGTGAACACGTTCCTCACATTGGTGATCAGTCACACTCAAGAACAGTTGTGTTGTGAACTCCTTATTCACACTGGGTGTGTCTGTGTGGCCCTTACCCATTAAAGCATAACTACTGCTCATGCATTGTTATGCAAAGTAATTTAGTGACATAACAGAACAAAAGTACAGGTGGAGTAAACTCTGACACTAGAAATGTGATTGGAATTTCCAAACATTCTCTAGATAAAGGATCCCCACATGGATTCGGAAAATTTAAGCTTTTTAAAAAAAATTAATTCTAGACATTATGGCTGTGATGCGTTCCTTCTCTATGCAACCCGATGCAATGTTGTCTGTCTTAGTCTGCTGACACGCTGAAACACTAGCTCTGAGAGACTCAAACTGCCCCATTCCGAGTGAGGTTGCAAATTTTAAAAATGAAACTATTGAATGCTTTTTCAGATTTTCTTTCTGTCCTGCTCCTGTTTCCACTGAAGATGAAAGCAAACTCCTGTTAACTTACATGGGAGCTTGTAATGGGGTCTACAAACCCCATATTGGGCTTAGGCAGGAAGAGAAAGGAAGCCTCTCCTATCTGCAGGCAAACAGCTCGATCACACCCACAGGCAGCTGCCTATCATGGACGAAGGCACTCACAGCTATGCCCAATAGAGGAAAACTAGGCCTACAATGAAGGAGAGAGTGCAGAAAAGGAGGGAGAGGCAGAAAGGCCTGGGACAGCTAAGGGGCAACACCCCTGCAGTAGGCTGCTTCCCTGACCACAGCTAAGAGACTGAGGTATGGTTTTAGATTCAGCCAAATTTCAGAGTCAAAGAACCAGTCTGACCAGGGGCAAACTAAAGGGGCTTGGCAGGAGCAGCAGCAACCTTACAAAGGGCCATACCAGGAGTCAGTGACAGAGCTGGATTGGACCCATACTTCTCTGTATTACTCCCATCGACAGTGTGGTTCCCATTTAGTTACGGAACTGGGTTTTCCCCACTCTATCAACACGTATGTACCTCGGATGTTTTGTAACACAGAGACTGGCTGGTCTCAGAACAGAGCTAATCTTAAGGGTATGTTTGTACTGCATTGCAGCTGGGAGTGTGTCTCCCAGCCTAGGTAGACAAGACTCATGCTAGCTCCATGCAAACTAATGTACTAAAAATGCAGTGTGGACGTTGTGGCATGGGTGGCAGCATGGACTAACCACATGAGTACAAGCTTACCAGCCCCCTGAGTCCAAGTTTAGGTGGGCAGCCCATGCCGCAATGTCCACACTGCTCTTTTTAGCATGCTTGTTCAAATGGAGCTAGCATGTCTGTCTACCTGAGCTGGGAGGCATGCTCCCAGCTGCAGTGTAGACATATCCTCAGTGCTTAAAATCTGTGGTCAAGAATGTATAAAGTGGTTGCCTAGAGTTTGCCTTTTAAGTCCATATTTAGGTAGCTAAATAAGTGGCCTGAATTTTCCAAACTACTGAGAACCCACAGGTCCTGTTAGCAACTTCATGGGTTGGGGGATCCAAAACTCCAGTGTACAAGGCTGTTCTTGCCATCTGTGGGGTGAGATCTCCAGAGCTTCATTTAGTGTCCCACACATAACCCAAGTAATTGTCAGGCAGACTGTGAATTTCTCTATAAAAGAGGAAAGAATAAGGACTGAAGAATAGACAGCATGGACTTGGCGGGATACATCAGTAAAGAGATAATGGAGGGACAGTAATTTGTAATAAAATACACTGGGATTGCCATCTATATGAATATCAGAGAACTTCATCCTAACTAAAGTTTGTAGTGACTGCCAAACAAAGTTGAACGATATGCCATTTAGAATATAATGTCACTGGGAAAAAAATAAAAGTGAATAGTTCTAAAAAAGTGGGATTTGGCTCAGACTTTTTTTTAGCTACTTTCTTAGTCTGACTAATTTTAAAAGCATGGTTTTTGAGTTAGAAACGTTAATGAGTTGAAAGCAAATACAATCGATTTCAAATGGAGCAGAATTCTGCATATTTCAGGGCAACCTTTGTTGATGAGCTGAGCCTTCCTGGTTAAACTGCAATAATGATGTACTGTACTTTTTGTAAAAAATATTGTCCACATACTGTACTGACATTGTCGGTGCTGTCTTGAACTCATTAAAGTTAAGATGACATTTCTTGCAACTAGACAGATGTCATCACCAGTATCCAATTCCTGGCAAAATCCCATCCTGGCTAACACCGTTCTATATGCCCCCAATTAGTTAGTTGTTTCATTTCTTCTCCTAACCCACATGTTTTATTCTGTTTGCACTGGTTTGGCTTTCACATTTCCACCTCCAGAAGCAGCTGCATTTTCAAGGGTGGCAGAAATCAGCCCTGTATATAGAGGGCCAGATGCTCCCTGCTTGCACTGCTATAAAGTAAGTCCCCCAGGAAGTATAAAGAAGCCACATTTCCTGTATATTCTAAATGCAGACTTTGGGTTCCTGGGACACTTCCTGGCTAGGACAAGTCAGTCACAGGCTGCAGCAACAAAGAGTAGTAGAAAGTTTTGTTACCTCATTTTTGTGCATAGTTCCTATTCATAATTAAAGATTTAGCTTGAAATTGTTCTGCTCATCAGTAAGATACTACGTGGCACCAGCAGTGGAAGGCATGTGCTGGAAGACCCAGTGAGAGAGGCAACATTGAAATGACCGCTGTAGAGCCTGTGTAACTGCAAGTAACATCCCTGCCAGTCCCGACAACCAGGGGAAATGCTGAATATGCCTGGAACAGGTCCAAACAGCAATTTGAACTGTAAAAGAAAGCCACAGGGACAAATAAACTGGAGGATGAACAAAAGATGGATCTGCTCTTAACAGCAGCAGGCCCAGAAGCCCTAGATATATACAATGCATTCCTTGAAGACGGGGGCGGGGAGGAGAGCGAGGGAAGCTGTGCAGAAATAATGAAAATGTTTGAGGATCATTGTGTCCCTAGAAAAAATGCTACTTATGAGAGAGATATGTTCAGGATGAGAACACAGAATAAATGGGGAAACAACAAAGGAGTTTGTCATAGACTTAAAACTAAAAAGTTAGTCTTGTGAATATGGAATATTAAAAGACTCCCTCATTAAAGGCCAGATTGTTCTGAGCTGTAACAATAAAAATGTTTGTGAATGGCTACTAAGGGAGATGGCTCTGACACTAGAAAGGGCAATAGGCATAAGAACAGCCAGACTGGGTCAGACCAATGGTCCAGCTAGCCCAGTATCCTGTCTTCCAACAGTGCCAGACCAGAGCTTCAGAGAGAGTGTGTTGAACAGGACATTTTTGGAGTGATGAGACTGTCATCCACTCCTGGCTTCTGGCAGTCAGAAGTTTAGGGTTGCCCCAAGCATGGGATTGCATCCCTGACCATCTTGACTCATAGGCGTTAATGGATATATCCTCCTTTAAATTATTTAGTTCTTTTTTGAACCCAGTTCAGCAGCAGCAGAACAACCAGAAACACAAAAAAGCCAAGAGAAAGGCACTGAGAATCCGATTGTGAGTACTATAACTGAACCAGCAAGGCAAAAGTTTGCAGAAATTAAACTGGCTAAGGACAGAAACGTGGAAAGCAGGAAGAATGTCAATGTGGTGACCAGCACGAATATAGGAAATGCTCATCATTCAGGCAAATATGCAGGAAGTGTTATAAATCCAACCATTGTGCTAAAATGTGCAGAGGAAGCAGGAAAGTGAATGCATTAAGTGCAGAAAGGGATTCCTCAAGTGAAGAGGAAGAGCTGTTCTTAAGCACGATAATAGAGGAGGCTGAAAACTCAAAAGATTTCTAGAATGTGGAGCAATGGCTTTTAGGTGACATACAAGATAGACTGGGGCACAAGTGAATGTAATAACAGAAACTGAAATAGAGAGATGTAAGGAGCACATAGAAGTGGACCAGTCTAAAGAGTCTGTGAAAGATTATAATGGAGGAACAATGTCAATATTGGGAGAGTGCACACTGACACTTAAATACAAAGGGAAAATGATGAAACAAGAGTTCCTGGAGCTACTCACAGGCAAGCAATCACTTTTGGGCATATATACACCTGAGAAGTGCTTGCCCTTGTTAAGAGGCTATATATAATTAGAGAGACAGAAAAACAATATAGAATCAGAAATGAAAGTATTAATTGCATTATATGAAGATGTATTCACCAGGAAATGTATGTCTCCCAGTAACATACAAGATACAGATAAGAAAAGATGCAGAACGTGTGGGATATGTGTAAGCTATGCCTACTAAGTGTGGCACTCTGTCCCCCTCTAGTAGTGGCTAGGCTAACTAAAGATTGATGAGCCTGCTATAGAAAGCTGGGTCTTTTAGCTCAGGCAGTAGAAGCTCATGTATTAAGATTCAAAGGCCCCAGGTTTGAGCCCTGCTGTCACGACCCAGCCAGGGCTGTTGGTACTACACACGCTATAGAAAAATTTCCACAAACTCTATGACAGAGGCTAGAAGTAGAGCTGTAAAACATAACAACAAATGGTATCATTTGGAGAACAGAAGAACTAAGCAGATCAGGTTTACTCCATAGAATTTGTAGGGGAAAAAGGAGGGGGGACTATGGCTGTGTATGGACCCTAAGGAGTTGAACAAAGATATAAAATGAGAACACTTCCACTTGCCTACAAGAAGTGAACTATTGTCTGATATAGCAGGAGCCAAATTCTTCAGCAAATTGGATTCATTTGGATTTTGGCAGATCCCCTTGCACACTGAGAGCTCCAAAATCTGCACTTTCAACACACCCTGTGACAGATACTGCTTCCAAAGACTGTCTTTTGAAATATGTTTGGTTCCAGAAGTATGTCAATGAGAAAGATGTTAGAGGGTCTAGCAGGCATAAAAGCGTACATTGATGACATAATTTGGGGCAGCACTGCCATTGAACATCAGGAACAACTGAGGAGTACTGAAAATTGTGAGAGCTAATAACCTTAAACTGAGTAAGGCCAAATATCAATTTCAAACAATGGAATAACATACTTGGGAGAAAGATGGACCTCCAAGGGAATCTTGCCCAATGAATCAAAGATTCAATCAATACTGAATATGCCAAGACCTGAAGATAACAAGAGAATTCAAAACTGCTAGGTGTGTTGAATTATGTCAGCAAATTCATACCTAACTATCCAGTTTGCACAATTCACCTAAGACATCTCCTCTACAAGGTCACTGAATAGCCCTGGATACCAGAGCATGAAAAAGAGTGAAGTGATTTAAAGCACATTCTGACGTCAGCTCCAGCTGCATTTTTTGACCCTTTGAAAGACATCAAACTCTCCACACATGCCTCAAAATGAGGCCTGGGAGCATTCCATTAGTGTTTTGGACTTGATTGGGCTATGGCAGCTTCTGAGAAGATGTACGCACAAACTGAAAAAGAGACACTAGGTCTTGCTTATGAATGTACAAGATTTCATTACTTTCTCTGTGGTCATTGCTTTAACGTAGAAACAGATCACAGACCACTGATTGCAATAGGCAAGAAAAGGACTTGGAGAAGCACCACCAATGATACAGCAACTTCTTTGATGTTAACCTGGAATTCCAACCTGGACATCACTTAGTAATGGCACACTCTCAAGAGCATGTGCTCCATCTGACAATACACAGTCTGATGATCTGGAACAAGCAGTAAACATACGTGTTAATATGATAAAAGTATCATCTTCTGTATCTCCAGGCATATGGGATGAACTGGAGACAGCATCAGGTAAAGAAGAAAAGTGGCAAGCAATAAGTAAAGGAGGAAAACTTCAACACTTCCTACTTATTTATTTCCAGTATAAGAATGAGCTTTCAGTGACTCCAAGAGTGCTTGTGAAGAGAACGCAGAACGTGGTTCCCACTGTAATGAGAAGGAAAATATTGGAATGAATACACAAAGGGCACCTGGGAAGGACCAAATCAAAAAGGAGAACTAAAAAATTTGCATTCTGACCACATGAAGAAATGGTGAGCAGATGTGGAACATGTCAAAAATACAGACATTCCCAGTAGACAGAACCAGTGACCCTGCATAGACAACTCACAATTCCATAGGATAAAGTTGATATGTTCAATTTAGGTAAACATGTTCACCTGGTTATAATGGACTATTTTACGAATTTCCTGGTAGTCATATTTGAAAATACCACAGCAGCAACAGTTGCCAGGCACATTAAATCTGAATCTGTATGTCAAGGAATTCCAAGAGCAGCAATAACTAATAATGGACCACAGTTCAAGAATAGAGAGTTCCAGAAATTTGCTAGAATGTATTATTTTTGTCATGATACATCTAGCCCCAGGTATTCTCAAGCCAATGTGGAGTACATATAAGGAAGAACTTGCTCAAAAAACAGTGGATGGAAGAGAATTATAGAAACATTGGTTTGGAAAGGACCACAAGAAGTTATCTAATCCAGCACCCTGTGCTGAGGCAGTACCAAATATATCTAGACCACCCCTAAGAGGTGTTGTCTAACCTGTTTTTAAAAACCTCCAATAAAGGGGATTCCACAACCTCTCTTTGAAGCCTATTCCAGTGCTTAACTCTCCTTATCATTGCAAAGCTTTTCCTGATATCTAACCTAAATCTCCCTTGCTGAAGATTAAACAGATTACTTCTTGTCCTATCTTCAGTAGATATGGAGAACAATTGATCACCATCCTCTTTATAACAGCCTTTAAGGTATTTGAAGACTGTTATTGGGTCCCTACCTCAGTTTTTTTTAACTTTTCCTCATAGGTTGGGTTTTCTAAACCTTTTATCATTTTTGTTGCTCTCCTCAGACATCTCTTCAGTTTGTCCACAACTTTCTTAAAGTGTAGGGTCCAAAACTGGAGACAGTACTCCAGCTGAGGCCTTACCAATGCCAAGTGTGACTGGGACAATTATCTTCCATGTCTTACAGAGGACACACCTGTTAATATACCTTGAATGATATTAGCCTTTTCTGCTACTGCATGACATTGTTGGCTCATATTCAATTTGTGATCCACTAAAACCCCCAGATCCTTTTCAGTAGTACTACTACTCAGCCAGTTATTCTCCATTTTGTATTTATGCATTTGAGTCTGCCTTCCTAAGTGTAGTACTTCACACTTGTCTTTACTGAATTTCATCTCATTGACCAATTCTCCAGTCTTGTCTTCCGAAGTGCTAGCAATGCCTCCCAGCTTTTTGTCATCTGAAAATGTTATAAGCATCCTCTCCACTACATTATCTGAGTAATTCATAAAAATGTTGAATCCAGAACCCAGGACACACTTCTATGGGAACCCACTAGATACATTCTCCCAGTTTGACAGCAATGTTGCCTTTCTGGAATAGCCTTCAATGAGACTCTCTGGGTGAATAAATGCTCACTGACCTGAGTAAGCATTGCACAATCATGCCCTAATATATATACATACCTATAAATATGTAAATACAATAAACATCTATTTCTGTTCTCTTACAGTGCCTGTGTTAGGCTCCATACCTCACAGAGCAAAATACTGTTCCTGCTCCGGTGAGTTTACAGTCTTATTTTAGACATGATGTAATGGAGTGGGGCAACAGGCTGAATTTATACCAGACTAGTATCTGACACAGAATGACATGAAGTAGCCAGGCCTGGTGCTGTGAGGTGGTCCGTGTTTTGAGGTAAGCTGGTGAAAAAGAGACAGTAAAATATTTGTGGCCTGCCCTGGGTGACCGCTAGCAGGCAGAGTCACTTCTTGCAGACTAAGGCCTAGTCTTCACTTACCGGCTGGTCCGGAGGCACGCCATCGATGTTCTGGGATCGATTTATCGCGTCTGGTTAAGACGCGATAAATCGATCCCGGATCGATCCCGGAAGTGCTCACAATCGACGCCGGTACTCCAGCTCGCCGAGAGGAGTACGCGGCGTCGACGGGGGGAGACTTCCGGCCGCGTCTGGACCGCGGTAAGTCCGGAGTAAGGTACTTCGAATTCAGCTACGTTATTAACGTAGCTGAATTTGCGTACCTTAGTCCGAAGTCCGGACTAAGTGTAGACCAGCCCTGACAGGTAGCTTCATTTGTGGGACAAACAGTTTCATGGAGCATGATGTGCTCTGTGCACCACCCACTGTTTGAAAATTGTTATTCTTGGGCTCTGTAGCTTAAAGGCTTTTTTTTTTTAAATCAATATTTGCTTAAACATATGTTGGTTTGCTAACAAACAAAAGCTGCTCCAGTAAAGCATTTTCCCCTAATAGGAATGACCAAAAATTGGTCATCTGGACTAAATCAGGTTTGGGATACCTACTCCCACTATTATTTTAAGCTGAGGCTTGTGTGTTACCTTAACTAAAGGACACACTATAACTAAGATTCTTTTCTCTACAATTCATGAATCCAGTTAGAACTGAGACTGTAGTACTGTCAGCATTCTTCTGAGCCCATTGCTAGCAAAACCATGCCCTGGAGGGAGATACTTTCCTTTAAATGAAGCACTAATAAAATATTCCATTGTAAACCAATTCTGTTGCTCAGACTCTCAAGATAGATACATTGGTGCTTGTATGGACATTTTAGGGCAATATACTTTTAGTGTTGAGTTCACAGTGGTGATCATCATCGAATCATAAGAAATTAAATTAGACTTCCAACTGTGAGCCTTTCGATTAAGATAACTGAAAATAACTTCTTAATTTGCTGAAGTAAATTTGTTAGCTTTAGATATGTAACACCAAATTACATTACTTGATATATTATGATCATTTTCTTAATACATTACAGTGATATTAAGTATGTTTCGACCAGCTCATGGTCACATAGTCAGCTATACCAAGCAGGCCCAGGAATGATGCAGTATGACATTGCTAATGTATGTGGCCTTCCCACTGGGAGCTGTAACAAAGTGGCTTGCCCCATGGGCTGGAGAGCCTGGGGCTAAGACCACTCTGATTACAGGATGAGCCACACCAGGGTTCAATCTGGCATTCCCAGGATAAAAAGAGGAGGATGTTGCAGGGCTGTACAGAAGACTGTAGGTATGGTTGTTAGTACTGCAGGGCCCTGAGAACAGGAGGAGAGAGTGGGTAAAAGCTCTTCAGGTGATGGGAGAGCTGGAAAGGTCTGTGGAGAAGGACAGACTCCAGGTAGACAGTAATGGGAAGCAGACACAGAGCCTCAGAGAGGAGGGGGGCTGTGCGTAGCTGAAACTGGGGTGAAAACCGTATGAGTTTGTGTGTTTTGTGTTGGACTACTGGGAGAGAGACACTGAACCAAGGTTGGGGCCTGGAGGGCCAATATGCATCTGAGGACTAATAAATTGGATCCCTTCTGGGGACTGTTTGAATTGCTCTGTGAACTGTCAGTTCCTGAAGGGCCCCTGAAGAGATGGCATGGCCAGAGAAGCAGGGTGCAGTAGAGTGAGGGGGGTGCTCCAGAGGCAATTGATCAATAGCCACACTCCTACAAGTGCAAATAGGGCTGGTTGAACATTAGAGTGTTTTAGGACTTTATGAACCCTTAGGAGGTTCAAGAATAAAGTATATGAGGACTGGCTCACTGGCAAGCTGGGTCTTGCAAACTGCTTCCTGTGGGGGTGAGTGAAAGTTATTCTAGTACACACAGGGACAGATTTTTCTCTTGCCCTTGCACAGGTATGTGAGGAGAATGAAGATGCAAAGCACCTGACACATCTCTTGCATGAGGGGCTCACGCGCTCCATGGTACTGATAACACATAACCAGCTAACTTACACATCAAATGTCTGCAATCACACACAACCTATGCAAAAGCCTACTTTTTTTCCATGAACAAAATCTCTAAGTGAAGACTACGTCTGTGCACACTTCTAAAATAAATTTAAAAAAATCTAGCTGTGTTCTGAGTGTGGGATTCTTCTTCTTCTCTTTTTTTAGGAGGGGCTTCTGGTGTATGCATATGGTGGTTGGTTATATTGCAAATGCAAGGAAGCTTATTGTGGAGGGGAGTATTGGGTGCATTTGTTCTAGTTTGATGATTGGGCATTAAGGCATGGAAATGAATGTTCCTTAACTAGTGACTTTCTTGATTTTATTTTTGTGTTGGTAGAATTTACACTTGAAAAATTGTATGTCTTCAGTTAAAAATGTATGTGTGAGATACATTTGTGTGTCTGTACATAATATAAATCATACTGTACACAGAATCTATGAAGCAGGAAATGACACACACTGGAGATTCCTGTATGTGCCTGTCAAACATTAAGGCTCAAATGTTCATAGCTGGGTGCCCAAAGTTAGCCTCTTAACTCCATAGTTATTTAGATGCCTACATTTCCTGATTGTCAGAGGTGCTGACCCTCCCATAGACTCCTATCAGATTTGTGGATGCTTAGTGCTTCTGAAAATGAGTCCACTTTTATTTAAATATCCATGGATATGGATTCAGAA
Source organism: Trachemys scripta elegans (assembly GCF_013100865.1). Taxonomy (NCBI): domain Eukaryota; kingdom Metazoa; phylum Chordata; order Testudines; family Emydidae; genus Trachemys; species Trachemys scripta. The sequence continues at coordinate 317,604,337 of NC_048298.1, read as the reverse complement.
ACCTATGGTAGGCACTTGGCTAGGAAAACATTATTTTTTAGGACTCTTTCCTTTAAACACATGTCCCTTGCTAGTGTCACCGCAGCAGCCTACCAAGACTGTCTAATGCTTCAAATATCACCTTAGCTCTGACAAGGCAAATTGTGCATGGTCAAACCAGGCAAGTGAATGCAGTATTGGATTGCATTAGTTATTACTGTTAAATCTGAAACAAACAGTGCACCAGATAATCTGTTCTAGAACACACAGCAGCTCATCAAGCAGATAAATATAAAGAGCAAGGATTGCCGTGACCCTTAATAGTTTCTTCTTACTGCCCTTTAGCCACACATCATACTTATCACTGTCCCTGGACACTGTTCCTCTTCTCTGCCCTCACTAAATTAGTTCCTTGTTAATCCAGAAGGCTCCCTCCCTTCTGTCTGTTTCTGCCATGTAGGTGCATTGTCTTTAGCACTGCTAATGCTGACACAGGCTAATACTAGAAATGCTGATCATTGTGACCTCGGGTGCTGGGAAAATACCATGGGCCAAATTCACCCCTGCTATAACTTCTGTATAATTACACCAGTGATGAATCTGGCACCTGGCATAGAATTTACTGATGTTTTTTACTGGGTCTGTGTCCTCCAGCACTGCTACTTATTGGGTATTTTCTGTTCAATAACAGTAGCTGGCAATTGAAATATACACCCTGGAGTATTTAGAGCATGGATTTTGGAAACATGACAGTAAACTGCCTCTTATCCCATAAGCTGTGTTCTCACTATCTGCTATGCATCCGAAGAAGTGGGCTGTAGTCCATGAAAGCTTATGCTCTAATAAATTTGTTAGTCTCTAAGGTGCCACAAGTACTCCTGTTCTTTTTACTCATCTGCTGTTGAGCTAAGAGAGGAGCTGGTCAGTAACTCTTACCATTAGGGTGACCACGCATCCCTAATTGGGCAGGACAGTCCCAAAATGTAAATGTCCAGTCCTGATTCCGGGCTTGGACAGTACTCTTGGACAGTATTTGTTCCAGATTCCCTGCAGCACCGCTCCACGCCCACCTGAGGCTCACAGATGGCGCCAGCCTCTTCCCAGTGGAGGGGAGGCTGAGGTAGGCCTTAGCCCCCCTTGGCACAAGACCCTGCCCCCTGTTCCTCCTCTTCCCCCAAGGCCCTACCCTTGGCTAGGCCAGAAGCTGGAGCCAGGCTGTAGTAAGAACTTCCCAGGGAGCCCAGGCCACTGTGGGGAGTCCTAGACCCTCCACCTGCCCTGGGCAGCATGCCTGTGGGGGGGGAGGGGAGAGGAGAGGAATGAGGACACGGGCCAGGGGCTGCTCGTGGGCACCCCAGCCTCTCACCCAGGGCAGATGGAGGGTCCAGGCTCCCCACAGCAGCCTGGATGGCTCTGATTACTGCTTGTCTCTGGCTTCTGGTCAGGTCAGGGGGTGGGACCTCAGGGGGAAGAGGAGGAGCAGGGGGCAGGGCTATAGAGGGAATGGAGCTCCTGCATGTGTCCCATTTATTGCACTTTGAAAAGGTGGTCACACAACTTACCGTTCATCCTAATAGTCTTTCTAACACTTACATTTGAGTTGGTGTCTCTGTCCAGCTTGTATAGTGGGTGTGCCTGGAGGGTAGTGGCTGACCCTTATAAAGTCTAGTTATAAAATACTGTGGTACAAGATTTTCTAAAAAAAAAAAAAAATTTCCCCAAGAAAAACACAAAACCAAAGACAACCAGTGCACCAATCAAGATGTTTAATTTAATATAGCAATCATTCTTACTGATAGCAAGAAAAGGAGTGCAAAGACAGAAGTCTATTCTTTGTGTTTAGCTTCTAATAGAGAAGATTTGGAGGCCAGAGAGACCACTGTGGTTATCTAGTCTGACATCCTGCATAACTCGGGCCTTAGAACTTCCCTGAAGTAATTCTTGGATAAGCTAGAGCATATCTCTTTGGATATTTTCCCCTATCTTGACACTGTAAAAGGCCAGCAAATGACCATATGATCAGTGTATGTGTAACACCAACAGACCCCGCTTGTCGGGATTGAACCTGGGGCCTCTGGAGCTTAGAGCATGAGCCTCTACTGCATGAACGAAAAGCCCCCTGGCTGTTAGCGCAGACTCACTTTATGTCTCTCTCTAAGTTGTCTCACTGCCACCAGATGGGACACAACACCACACCCAGAAGGTGTGTAGTTACATATTTCCCCTAGCTGAGGAAGCACATCTCAAGCTTCAGAGACTTCCCAATTGAAATCCCGGAGGAGCCCCCATTTGTAAGGCCGATAGACACTGGTCATCGGCGGGAAGATTGAACCTGGGACTTTTGGAGCTTAGTGCATGAGCCTCTACCTTATGAGCTAAAAACCAACTGCCTGTTAGCTAAGGCTGTAGAGCAAACTCATTTTACAGTAATTCCTCACTTAACATTGTAGTTATGTTCCTGAAAAATGCTACTTTAAGTGAAATGATGTTAAGCGAATCCAATTTCTCCATAAGAATTAGTATAAATGGGTGGGGTTAGGTTCCAGGGAAATTTCTTCCCCC